>NW_028318956.1:0-300000 GCF_062004578.1 Staurois parvus
TATATGTATAGGGGGATATATATATATATATATATATATGTATGTGTGTGTGTATGTATATATATATATATTATATATATATATATATATATATATATATACACATACAAGGGGAAGACAAAATGATTTGCAGGTGTGAAAGTGACGACATGTTTTGTGTTGAAAGTGGAAGTGATGTAACATTCTTTTGCCTTCGCTGTATGATGAGACACCTAGCTAACAGGTGGGAAGCCTCACATTCGCCAATTACTGCGTGCGCTGCTAGTAATACGGAGTCATGTCAGAGCTTACTGAGCTTCAAAGAGGGCAAATTGTTGGTGCCCGCTTAGCTGGTGCCTCTGTGACTGAAGTTGCCAACTTATTTGCTGTGTCACAAAGTACAGTATCAAAGGTTATGACAGTTTATACAGATTCCGGGAAAACTTTGTCTGATAACCATAAGCGCGGTCGACATTGGTCAACTGACCAAAAGAGACAAAAGGACATTGCACAGTATTGTGACCCAGAATAAGAAAACAACTGCTGCAAAAGTGACTGCAGTGCTCAGTCTTCATGGCACTGAGATTGAGCTCTTTAGTCAGCAGTTGTTTTCTTACTCCAGGTCTTAATTAATCCTGCGGAATGTCCTTTTGTCTCTTTCAGTTCACAGTGGAAGCAAAAGAATGTTCTATTACTTCCACTTTCAGTGCGAGACATGGTCACTTTCACACCTGCAAATCATGTAGTGTTTCCATTTTTTTGTCTAACCCCTGTATATGTGTAGTGTGTAGTGCTTCCAGTAAGTTCCATCTAACCAGGGAACGTGTTTCAGAGCTTGTTGGCCCTCTTTCATTTAGGAAGAAAGTAAAAGTACAACACAAAAATAAAGGGTTAATCTTGCAGGGGGTTCCACCATCACTTCAAATATGAACTGAAAAACGACTTCAAGCCTCTTTTGCACCACTGCTGCTCAGGACTCAGGCCTCTGCCTTTTGGTTGTTCCTGCAGACCGTCCTAATGCCATCCTGTGCTCACGTATGACCACTGTACCTCTCTCAGCTCTCCCTCTTACAACTCCCTGCTGCTCTGGCCCTCAGGCTTCGGTTCTCTGTCTGTTCCCTCACAGACTTCACCTGGACTGTGCAGACATGCACACCTCTGACTGCTCCCTTGCTGCCTCGCAGACTCCTGGGGAGGGTAGAGCCCTGAACTGCTGTCAGGCTCTTGAATATATAGGTTGTGCACAAATATACAGCCTGCCAGTTTGTTGCAAAACCTGGACGCAGGGGTTAAAGGCTTCATTCCACCCAAGCTGTTTGAAGCCTCTGGATTCTGGAGTCCAATCCAGGAATTCCAAAACCCAGAGAACACTGGAAAGCCAGTCTGTTCTGCTAAATAAAAATGATATTCTGGAGCCCCTCAGTCTGCAACTTTGTTTGCAACCCTGTGTGCCATTTTCCTCTTCCAATACAGTTGCAGGGTCTAGCACTGTTTCACCCCCCCCCCCCTTTAATTTGATCCAGAGGGTGGAACACACAAGCCCCTTACTTTGGTTCCACTATACCAGATAACATTTATCGAGGCTTCATTCTCTCTGACATTTCTTTTTTCCCTAAAGGGGAACTCTACTCAGTGCCTACATTGGAGTGTCTCTCCACCCCACTGATACTTCTCTTTGGGCTCTAATGAGATCTTTCCAAGTCTTTATTCGGGTGTGCGTTGATCAGCACTTCTTGGAAATCTTAACAGGGCCCCAACTCTCTACCAACCCTTCTTTCTCCTTTCTTCGTGTTCCAGGTTCCCTCCCTCCCTAAATTACTGTCCTGAGAATATAGGGGGCCTACTCCTATGGCGTCTGTTATGTTTTCCCCTCTCCAATCAACTTTTTAATCAAGGTACGCTGTTCTTCTGAACAATGTCTGGAACGACCCATTTTCCCCAGAATTTCAGAGAGAAATGCACTGTAACCAGCATGTACAACATTTGCTGCCTTCCTTCCTTAAATAAGGGCAATAATTGCCACCTGTTTTTCAAAGAATGACTCACTAATAGAACTCCACACTGCTATTATTTTGAACATGCCCCTTTCAATTAGTGATTCAATGACACAGAATCAGCAGCATGCATGTCATGACTGTTGGGTCTGTTGGATTTCTATTACTTTACTACACCTGCTAGTAAATTATTTGTCATGTAGAAATATCATTTCTACCAAAAACAGTGAACTCAGTTTTGTCAAAACGTTGGAAATTCTTCTTGTCTTTATTGAGATATTGATTAAAATCTTACTTTTCAAAAGGGGTGCACTCATTTATGCTGAGCAGTGTGTGTGTGTGTGTGTGTGTGTGTGTGTGTGTATATATATATATATATATATAGTGACATTATGAAGGGCGATGTGCTATGTATCACCTCACATGCTTTCATATGTAGAGAACTAATTTCCCATTCCACTTGTGACCACCAGTGGGTGGTATAGATAAAGCAGAACTGGAGTAAGAGGATTCTCTTGGCCTGGGACTCAGGAAGCCATACCTGAGAGAGGACTGTGGATGTGAAAGTTTGCTTTGTTCCAAAAAAAAAAAAAAAGGTTTGCACAATTTGTTCTTTTTTTTTTTTTTGTTGGTGACTGAGAAAAGCCCTTCACCTGTGAGATAGGAATGTCTGCTGTTTAAGTGCCTGGATGGCAAGGATTTATTTTCTGATTTATTTATTTTCCATGCAACCTTTTAAATAAAACTGTCTACAAGCCAGACTTTTAACAAAGACCTGCCGACTGGACTGCATTTTTCCCAAGGAAGGTGATCCCCATCTGAGCTAACCCCCAATATATATATATATATATATATATATATACACACAGTTAAGGCCATATATATTTGAACACAGGCACAATTTTCATACTTTTGGCTCTGTATGCCACCAGAATAAATTAAAACAAAACAATCCAAATGAGTGCAGACTTTCAGCTTCAATTCAAGGAGTTGAACATAAATACCAAGTACAAATTTTAGGAACTGCAACCATTTTTATACACAGTCCCTCCATTTTCACGGGCTCAAATGTAATTGTACAAGTGAATATAATCATAAACAAAATGTTCTATTTTAATATTTTGTTGAGAATCCTGTATTAGCAATGACTGCCTGAGGTCTGGAACCCATGGACATTACCAAAGACTGGATTTCCTCCTTTTTAATGCTTTGCCAGGCTTTAATTGCAGATGTATTCAGTTGTTCTTTGTTTGTGGGTCTTTCTGCCTTTAGTTTTGCCTTTAGCAAGTGAAATGCATGCTCAGTGGGGTTGAGATCAGGAGATTGACTCTCGGGCATTCCAGAATATTCCACTTCTTTTCCTTCAAAAGTTTGTGGGCTACTTTTGCAGTGTGTTTTAGATCATTGTCCATCTGTACTGTGAAGCGCCGTCCAATCAACTTTGCTGAATTTGTCTGAATCTGGGCTGAAAGTATATCTTTAAACACTGCAGAATTCATCCGGCTGCTTCTGTCACATCATCAATAAACACAAATGACCCAGTGCCACTGGAAGCCATACATGCCCATGCCATCACACTGCCTCCACCATGTTTTACAGATGACGTTGTGTGCTTTGGATTATGAGCTGTTCCAAGCCTTCTCCACACTTTTTTCTTCCTGTCATTCTGGTACAGATTAATCTTAGTTTCATCCGTCCAAAGAATGATTTTGTCTGGCTTTCTTAGATTTTTTTTTGGCAAAGTCTAATCTGGATTTTCTATTCTTCAGGCTTAAGAATTGTTTGCGCCTTTGCAAAGTGAAGCTGTACCTCATTTACTAAGCTCTGGAGCAAGTGCACAGAATAATTGTCTTTTATAAATCCACTTCACTGTCTTAAGCAAGCCATAGATTATGCAATTTTTTTCCCTGCAACCACAGGTTGCTTTCCCCATCAACACAGTCAGTGTTGATGGGGGAATCCCTCTAGCAGTGCACGTGGCAGGGAACCTTCAATTCATCTATGGCCGGCCTTAGTCCTCATGCACACTGGACATTTTTACAGCGGCTGTTTTTGGCTTTTGACGTTTTTTTCTACAGCCAGTAAACTCATCAGCATGTTATCCTATGGGTCCATGCACACATAGACTGTAATCAATGTTTTTTTGGCAGGGACGTTTTTTGGATGGGAAAAAAACCCCCCAGGACTAGTGGGTTTCTAGAGGAGTTTTTTATCTGTAAAACCTCTCTAACGCTGAAAAACGCGGTAAAATGCCACAAACCGGCGTTTTTGGACTTTTATTGACTAAAAAAAATTATTTAAAAAAAAAAAGCAAATGCAGCAAAATGCCGCTAAACGCTAATGCAAAATTTGCTAAAAAAAGCTGGAAACCTCATGTTTTTAACGTGACTTTACACAGCTAACGTTACCAGAACGCCCAATGTGCATGGAGCCTAATACTTTCAAAAATCCATGGCAGAGATCTCCTGTCAGTAGATGGTGTTTCTCCCTTATTACTGTTGTTGTCTGATTTAAACATTGTTTTGTTTTTTTATCTTGCAGTCAGCGACTGGAGATACGAGCACAAGTTGCAAATGCCTTCCTAGCAAAGTTCCAGCTGACATCTGAGGAAATGAGCATTTTACGTGGAAGTCATGAAGGTCCATTAACTGAAGTAAGGAGAAACATTGTTTTTTACTCCCTTCCCCCATTGTTTGATCTGTACTGGAATAAGGTGACACATACATTATTTGCAGTCATTTGTGTTACTGTTGCTGTAGTAAATAAAACAAATATTTTTTGCTATTTTAAGCAACAGAAATGTGTGAAAAAACTGTTGATGTCTAAATAAAGTGCATAAAACACCCCAAATGTATGGACAAAAGAAGGGCAGACAGGGTAGAAAAGCCATTGCATACTCAAGCGTATTCCAAAGTATTTTATCCTTGGGGGGAGCTTGGGCACACATTGGCTTTTCAACTCTGTCTGGTTGCAGGGAAGTACTATCAGGAGACCTCGGCTGCAGCTGTCAGGTGAGAGATGCCAAGTGGCCTTTACAAACAAATGCAGACAGCAGCAAGTGGACTATAGGGGATTGACCTGTGAGTATTACTAATACATGTGAGTGCAATGTTTTTGTTTTTTTTTTTATTTAGTTTTTGGCAATACTTTATTATCTGGAGCCATGTACATATTCTTTTAACTCACTGCTGACGAGATGGTCTGGTTTTGGAGTAAGTGGATCAAAGGAGTTCAAATAAATATCATAAAGGTTATTCACCTTATGTGAGCTACCCATGAGATCCCTAGTGGGGGGTAGCACAACATTTTCATTTTTGAGTGTTTTTTACTTTAGGGCCCTTTCACATGAATGTTCCAATCAGGTCCACCTGTCAGTTTTTCAGACAGACCGGATTGGATGGTCCATGCATTCCTATGGACCAGCAGGTGTAAACGGAGTTGTCTGTTTACACCTGCCAACCTCTGGGTTCAATCATGCCTGCTAAAAAAAAAAAAATTCATCCTCTTTTATTTGATTGCACTGGATCGGAGGCAGGCGGGTCTTTTTACACCCGGCGGCCCATAGTACTGAGTGGGCTCTGTCCGTGTCCACTCTGCATTAACTGAGCGGATATGGACCTGTCATCCGCCCTGCTCTGCTGCAATTAGCAGGGGATCTGTGAGTAGAACCCCTGGTGATCAAAGCGTAAAATGCCCATGTGGTGTTTGTGTATATGCAGTGTGTCCTGTCTTGATTTTGCAAAGACTGCTTTGTTCAGGGCCATATTCACCTTAGCCTGCATGGTAAAACACTGTGTTCCTAAAATGTTCTAAGAAAGTATGGTTTTCTAATTAATGGGGTCAAATTGATGATTATTTTCAACCACAGTGATAAGAAAATTTGAAGGAACAGGGAGGAAAATATTTCTCGATCGAACAGTTTGTGGCTTTCATTTGGTGATGTCCATACATTCCAAAAGCAAATGTTAAAAGCAAACAAAATCTTTTGAATGTTTTGAGAATTTTGTACAAATTTTTGACCCTTCTATGGCCTGCATAACTGGCCTATTGGGTCTGTCCGCCCGCAACTGATATTTAGTTGTTTAGTAAACTCTAGCAAAGTTATTTTATTAGCACCATCATAGTTCAATTTCTATCTATCCTGCCACCATGCTTTCTAAGTTTAATCACTTATATCAGTATTAAAGCATATTAAATGCAAAACCAAAGATGTAATATATTTCAGTTTACCAATCATTAGATGTGGTGGCTGCATTGATTTTCTTTTTTTTATGCTTTTTTCCCCTCTGTTTTCATCTGGTGATCTGGCCAGTAACACACCTATATTACAGCACCCCCACTCTGAATGAAGGAGCATAGAGGGCACAGCAGACAGCAGCATTATCAGTCTGGGGGGAGGTGTTAGATGGATTAGTAGATTTAGATACACTAACAAATTGAAGCTGAACTCAAGCTCACACTGCAATTACATAAGCAGTTAAAGCAACAGGTTTTTTTTTTGAGTGGGGGATAAAGGTTTTAGATGAATGAAAAAAGTTGATCAATGTAAGCACTCCTGTCAGTGGTAAATGGTTTGTCTCTACACTCTTAACTGATACATTTGCAGGAAAGCGTTACTGGTCAAATCACCAGGTGAAAATTAAAGAAATCCTAAAAAAGAAAACAAATGCTGCCATCACATCTATTAATTGGTGAGCAGCAATATAATAAATGTTTGCTTTTGGGTTTAATACCACTTTAAATGCAAAAGCAAACATTTATTATACTGCTGCTTATCAGGTCTTAGAAGTGGTGGCTGCATTTGTGTTTTGGCTTTTTTTCTTTCTTTCTTTTTACCTGGTGATCTAGACAGTATTTGCTTTTCAAATGAACAAGCTGACCTGCAAATGTATCAGTTAAGAGTGTAGAGGCAAACCATTTACCAATGATAGGTTTCAAATGAACTACTGTAATATACCAACCATGTTTTAGTTTTGAATTATAACTAAAGGCAAAACCTTTTTGTTTTTTAGTTTAGGATATAGTGGAGATGGATTAGAACACATATTAGACTTTTATTGCTGTTTGTGCCTCCATTAGGGGGGGTCTCTGTCCTGTTTACTGTTAGCAGAAAGTGAAAGCAAAAGAAAATCCCAAATTTTGGGTTGCCCCCAGAAATGTTAGAGGGGAAATTTCCATTGGGGACACTAGTTCTAGTGACCTTGGGGCCCCAAGGAATTTCCTTAATTTGTAGGGATTTCCTCTCACTTCCTGTTTTGGCTATGGGACCGGGAGTGAAGGTAAATCTCCCCAGTGAGATGCACATGACAGAAAAAACTGACGGGTTATTGAACTCCTTTACTCTATCCACAATGGGAAAAAAAGGTTTTGCACTTTAATGGTTTTCTACTTTACAAGTGAGCACAGTACTGCAGGTAGTTTCTGTAAATGTATATACATACATTTTAAAGGAAAACTCCGCTTTAAATAAATATATATCAAGCTATTTGATAATTTAGGCTAGGTTCACACTAGTGTGGCTGCGATTTGACCTGATTTTTAGTGCAATTATGAAGTGCGACTTGGTTGCATTTTGACTTGTTCATTTTTGGTAGGGGAAGGAGACTGGATGCTGGTTTGTTACGTAGCTGGTACCTGCCGGAATTCCAACAACCAGTGACCCATCCCTGCTTTCAAGCAGGGATTCCAGGTTGACAGCAGAATGAAACTAAGGTGCCTGTCAGTGAAAAAAAAACAGTGTGGGAGCCCCCCCACAATCCTTAACAGGCCCTTCAGGTCCGGTTTAGGTTTTACGGGGGACCCCATGGCAAAAAAACAAAACAAAAAAATGTGTGTCCCCCCCCTCTCAAATATAAACCAGATACTTATCTAAGCATGCAGTCTGGCAAGACAGGAAAGGTGGGAGACATATCCCACCTCCCATCCCACCTGAACCATACCGGGCCAGCAGGTGGTAAGTGACTCTTTTGTGCAATATCGTACAGAGAGGGTAAGTATGATCTATGTTTTTTATATATATATATATATATATATATGTATATATATATATATATGTGTGTGTGTGTGTGTGTATATATATATATATATATATATATATATATATATATATATATATTTATTTCTACATACATATAAACAGCAGAGAAGAATCGGGTCACCTGTCCTTAAGAGAGGGCTTTGCTATGTGATAGAATTGTGTAAATATCTGTATTGGATTGACAAATCTGCAAATTGAGAGATTGAAGACCCCCTTATATGTGTTGTATCTTTGTACTTAAATGTTTGACTGGAATTCAGCTTTCAGCAGCCAACTATATATTTTTTATAACTAAACTACTGGTATTTCTTATGGATTTTATTATTATACGGGATTTATATTGTGCCTACAGTTTGTGCAGCGCTTTACAATGTAAGGAAGACAGTACAATTACAATACAATTAAGTACAGAAGGAATATATACAAGGTCCCAAACACTGCACACCTAGCAAAGCCATTAGTAACATACCATGCAGCTTTGCAAACCATGACAACGCTGGGGATGTTCTGTTGCTCCGCATCCCCCCCAGTCTACTCATATGACTGACCCACAGCATTTCACAGCAGTTTTTTTAAATCTTATTATAACCCAAAAGCTTGTCATGTGATTATTGTTGGCCAACCATTCCAGCTGCAATCCTAGTGCCATATTCAGTAGAACAGCAGGGGGTAATTGTGTGATGGCGGTTGCTAAGATTCTTAAAAAAATTATTTCCAGATCTGTTATATACATTTCAACATATCAAAAGTAGAAATACACTTTTACTAGCAAGGGACAGGTTCAGAATGTGTATTAGCAAGAGTATGCAGTATTTAAATAACCCAGCTGCGGGTTTGGAGTTTGTTGGCCCATTTTCGTCTTGTGGAGGGTTAGGCGATTCTGATGTTATCATTTGTTCTTAATTTGAAGGAGTTCTTCAGGGTTCTGGATAAAGTTAAACAGATCCACAATGATGTCAAAGTGCTTCTGCGAACAAACCAACAAACAGCAGGGTAAGCTTTGTGTTATATGTTGTTCTCTATGTACATGTGAACAGTCATTGCTAAGATAATTCTTTGCAAAGTCTACTACTCACAAACCAATTTGCCGTCAAGAAAATCTGATTATATCATTATAAAAATGTTCTCAAGAGTCTCTTATAAATAGCAAAGACTTTGGTGTTTGTAATATATTCATTTTGGCATCTTTTACATTAAATAGGAGATACACTTGGTGGAAGGGACCCTTCTGTAAACCAACAGGATTGATAATATTGCTTTGGATTGCAGTGCAGCAGAGGCAGAGTTGTCAGCTCTGGGGTTTATCTGTACGTGGGGTGTTTTTAAGGAGCCAAAACAAATAAGCTATAAACTTATTGTAAATGTATTCCTTATTATGGGTCAGGTCTAAAACATGACATGTTTCAAAAGCAGGTCAATGAGAAATATTGCATATTATTATTTATTTGCACAAGCAGCAAGCAGATGGGACTCTGTTTTCCTTTTCATGTGTTTGTCCCTACTGCATGTGGTTTACAAAGGCTAAAGTAGTACTGAAGTGGAAATTTTTTTTTTTTATCTTCGTTCATTCTCTGCATTAAGGTAAATAACAACCCTCTACGTGTCCTACCCCCCTTTGTCCCTAAACACATACCTGACTCCATGTCATCTCCCCTGCATTGTCTCTGTCTCCAGCACCACTCCCTTCACTTTTTTCTTTCACAAGAGACACTGAGGACAGCCGAGCCATAGGCTCCTGTTGCTGTCAAATTCCTGTGTGAATCAGGCAGTAATTTATTTATTTATTACAGATACTTATATAGCACCATCAATTCACACAGTGCTTTACATATATTGTACATTCACATCAGTGCCTAACCCTCGAGACGTACAATCTAAGGTCCCTAACTTACATTCATACATACACATACTAGGGCCAATTTAGACAGGAGCCAGTTAACCTACCAGCATGTCTTTGGAGTGTGGGAGGAAGACTGAGTACCAGGAGGAAACCCACGCAGGGAAAACATACATACTCCAGGCAGTTGGTGCCATGGTTGGGATTCGAACCAACAACCCTAGTGCTGCCAGGCAGAAGTGTTTAACTGTAATTTATCCCTTCTCAGATGTTTCCATCCAAGGTTTCAGTGAGAGATCCCATACTTGGAAAGTAATTGTGCTTTAGTAAGGAATCCTGTTACGTAGTTACTGCTTATATTTAACATTTGATACCTGATTTTGACAGGTACCCGCTCCCAATTCCAGGTAAGATTGCAGTGGCTTTCTTTCGGCCCCTCCTTCCTCCCCCCCTGCAACCTTCTGGGACACACACAGGTCCTAGATGACTGTAGGACCAGTCACACAGCCTGTGACATGTCACATGCCTGATGAAGGGGTCCTACGAGACTCCGAAATGTTGCCTTGCTTTAACTATGTGATCGTCCATTAAAACGTTTAGACCCATATTGGTGATCCCTGGTGTGCTGGCGACATTCTCCCTTGCAGTCACACAGCACAACGTGGCTTGCGCATGCCCAGTAGGACACCGGCTGTGAAGCTGGAAGGCTTCATTGTAAGTTTCTCTTACCCAAGATGCTGGCTTCTTCACCCGAAGCCAATTGAAGAATCGGCTCAGGTGAGGACATCAGTGGATCCCTGGACAGGTAAGTGTCTTTAAAACTTCACATCAGATCTCAATGGGGAAAAATATCATGCTGGATATCTATACTGATATGGACTGGGTAATGTGTTAGGAACGTAAGGATGCCTTATTGTTTGATGGAAATGAAAATTATGAACCTGCAGAGAACAGAATTCAAAGAGTGAAATCAAAGTGAAAAAATGATGCAGCAGGCTAGTATATTTTGCTGAAATTTCATTGCAGCAACTCAAAATGTTTTCAGTAGTTTGCATGGTTCCCACGTGCATGTATGCATGTCTGACAATGTAAGCACATGCTCCTAATGAGACGACGGATGGTGTCCTAGGGTATTTCCTCCCAAATCTAGACTAGGGCATCACTGAGCTCCTGTCACAGTCTGAGGTGCAATCTGGCGGCATCGGATGGAGCGAAACATGATATCCTAGAGGTGTTCTATTGGATTTAGGTCAGGTGAGTGAAGGGGCTGTTCAATGTAATCAATTCCTTCATCCTCCAGGAACTGCCTGTATACATCAGGCCGGGCATTGTTGTGCACCAGGAGGAACCCAGTACCCACTAACACTGGGTCCACGGATTTCAGCCCAATACCTAATGGCAGTCAGGGTGCCATTGTCTAACCTGTAGAGGTCTGTGCGTCCCTCCATGGATATGCCTCCCCAGACCATCACTGATCCACCACCAAAACTGTCATGCTGAACGATGTTACAGGCAGCATAGCATTTTCCATTGCTTCTCCAGACCCTTTGACGTCTGTCACATGTGCTCAGGGGGAATCTGCTCTCATCTGTGAAAAGCACAAGGCGCCAGTGGCTGACCTACCAATTCTGATGTTCAATGGCAAATGCCGATCTAGCTCTATGGTGCCGGGGAGTGAGCACAGGGCTCACTAGAGGATGTCGGGCCCTCAGGCCACCCTCATGAAGTCTGTTTCCAATTATTTTGTCAGAGACAGTCACACCAGTGGCCTGCTGGAGGTCATTTTGTAGGGCTCTGGCTGTATTCATCCTGTTCCTCTTTGCACAAAGGAGCAGATACCAGTCCTGCTGATGGGTTAAGGACCTTCTACGGCCCTGTCCAGCTCTCCTAGAGTAACTTCTTGTCTTCTGTAATCTCCTCCATGCTCTTGAGACTGTGCTGGGAGACACAGCAAACATTCTGGGAATGGCACGTATTGATGTGCCATCCTGGGGGAGTTGGACTGCCTTTGCAACGTCTGTAGGGTCCAGGTATTGCCTCATGCTACCAGTAGTGACACTGACCCTAGCCAAATGCAAAACTAGTGAAAAACAGTCAGAAAAGATGAGTAGAGAAAAAAATGTCATTGGCCTCCATCTGTAAAACCATTACTCTTTTGGGGGTCGTCTCATTGTTGTTCATCTGGTGCACCTATTGTTAATTTCATTAACACCAAAGCAGCTGAAATTGATTAACAACCCCCTCTGCTACTTAACTGACCAGATCAATATCCCAGGAGTTGAATTGACTTGATGCTATATTCTGAGTAAAACGTGTTCCTTTACTTTTTTTGAGCAGTGTGTATATATGTATGTATGTGTATGTATGTATGTGTGTGTGTATGTGTATATATATATATATATATATATATGTATATGTATGTATATATATATACACAGTTGCAAGAAAAAGTATGTGAACCCCTTGGGATTACGTGGAGTTTTGCATGAATTGGGCATAAAATGTGCTCTGAACGTCATCTAAGTCACAACAATAGAAGAACACAGTCTGCTGAACATAATACTACACAAACATTAGATGTTGTCATGGTTTAATTGCACATAACATGTAAACATTCACAGTGCAGGGAGGAAAAAGTATGTGAACCTTTGGACTTAATAACTGGTTGACCCTCCTTTGGCAGCAATAACCTCAACCAAACGTTTCCTGTAGTTGCAGATCAGACCTGCACAATGATGTGGAGTAATTTTGGACCACTCCTCTTCACAAAACTGTTTCAGTGTAGCAATATTCTTGGGATGTCTGGTGTGAATCGCTCTCTTAAGGTCACGCCACAGCATTTCAATTGGGTTGAGGTCAGGACTCTGACTGGGCCACTCCAGAAGGCGTATTCTGTGCTGTTGCAGCCATTGTTTTGTTAAATTACTTGTATGCTTTGGGTCATTGTCCTGTTGCATCACCCATCCTCTGCAGAGCTTCAGTTGGCGGACAGATGGTCGTACGTTTTCCTGCAAACTGTCTTGATAAACTCTGGAATTCATTTTCCCATCAAGGACAACAATCCGTCCAGGCCCTGAGGCAGCAAAGCAGCCCCAAACCATGATGCTCCCTCCGCCATGTTTTACAGTGGGGATGATGTTTTGATGTTGGTGTGCTGTGCCTTTTTTTCTCCACACATAGTGTTGTGTGTTCTTCCCAAACAACTCAATCTTGGTTTCATCTGTCCACAGTATATTTTGCCAGTAGTGCTGTGGAACATCCAGGTGCTCTTTTGCAAACTTCAAACGTGCTGCAATATTCTTTTTGGACAGCAGTGGCTTCCTCCGTGGTGTCTTCCCATGTACTCCATTCTTGTTTAATGTTTTCCTTATTGTAGATGTGTCAACAAAAATGTTAGCATGTGCCAGAGATTTCTGTAGGTCTTTAGCTGACACTCTGGGATTCTTCTTTACCTTGTGCAGCATTCTGCGCTGTGCTCTTGCAGTCATTTTTACAGGACAACCAGGCCTAGGGAGAGTAGCAACAGTGCTAAACTTTCTCCATTTGTAGACAGTCTGTCTTACCGTGGACACATGAACATCAAGGCTTTTGGAGATACTTTTGTAACCCTTTCCAGCTTCATGCAAGTCAACAATTCTTGATCGTAGGTCTTCTGAGAGCTCTTTTCTGTGAGGCATGGTTCACATCAGACAGTGCTTCTTGAAACCAGTAAACCCAAAACAGGTGTGTGTTTTTTAAGGGCAGGACAGCTGTCAGCAACACATCCAATATTATCACACTGATTGGAGTCAAGGTTGGCTCACTCCTGGCTCCAATTAGCTCTGGGAGAAGTCATGAAGCTAGGGCCTCACATACTTTTTCCTCCCTGCACTGTGAATGTTTACATGTTATGTGCAATAAACCATGGCAACATCTAATGTTTGTGTAGTATTATGTTCAGCAGACTGTGTTCTTCTATTGTTGTGACTTAGATGACGTTCAGAGCACATTTTATGCCCAATTCATGCAAAACTCCACGTAATCCCAAGGGGTTCACATACTTTTTCTTGCAACTGTATATATTTTTTTTTTATTTCAGGTACTTAAATAGCGCCATCAATTTACGCAGCGCTTTACATATATATTGTACATTCACATCAGTCCCTAACCCTCAAGGGGTATACAATCTAAGGTATATATAGTTATAGTTAGGTCCATATATATTTGGACACAGGCACAATTTTAGTTTTTTTCAGGTTTTTACCAAAACATATTCAAGCTATAGTTATACAATGGATATGGGCTGAAATTGCACACTCTCGGGTATAATTTGAGGGTATGTACATCCAAATTGGAGGAAGGGTTCAGGAATTACAGCTCTTAAGAGTAGCCATCCCCCCTTTTTCAAGGCACCAAAAGTAATTGGACAATTGAATATAATCATAACTAAAATGTTCATTTTTAATATTTTGTTGAGAATCCTTTACTGGAAATGGCTGCCTGAAGTCGGGAACCCATGGACATTACCAAAGACTGGGTTTCCTCCTTTCTGATACTTTTCCAGGCTCTAGCTACCTTCAGTTGTTCTTTCTTTGTGGGTCTTTTTCTGCCTTTAGTTTTGCCTTCAGCAAGTGAAATGCATGCTCAGTGTGCTTGAGATCAGGTGATTGACTCTGCCATTGCGGAATATTCAACTTCTTTTCCTTCAAAAGCTCCTGGGTTGCTTTTGCATTGTGTTTTGGATCATTGTCCATCTGTACTGTGAAGCACCATCCAATCAACTTTGCTGCATTTGGCTGAATCTGGGCTGACAGTATATCTCTAAACACTGCAGAATTCATCCAGCTGCTTCTGTCACATCATCAATAAACACCAATGACCCAGTGCCACTGGAAGCCATGCATGCCCATGCCATCACACTGCGTCCACCATGTTTTACAGATGACGTTGTGTGCTTTGGATCATGAGCTGTACCAAGCCTTCTGCACACTTTTTTTCTTCCCATCATTCTGGTACAGATTAATCTTCGTTTCGTCCGTCCACAGAATGCTTTTCCAGAACTGGTCTGGATTTTTTAGATTTTTTTTTGGCAAAGTCTAATCTGGATTTTCTATTCTTCAGTCTTATGAATGGTTTGCATCTTCTTGTGAACCTTCTGTATTTGCTCTCATGAAGTCTTCTCTTGATTGTAGACTTTGACAATGATACGCCCACCTCCTGGAGAGTGTCCTTCACTTGTCTGGATGTTTCTTTATCATAGAGAGGATCCTACGATCATCCACCACTGTTGTCTTCCATGGATGTCCATGCCTTTTTATGTTGCTGAGCTCACCAGTGCATTCAGAATGTACCAAACTGTTGATTTGGCCACTCCTAATGTTGCTGCTATCTCTCTGAATGATTTGTTTCATTTTTGAATCCTTACAATGGCCTGTTTCACTTGCATGGACAACTCCTTTGAACGCATAATGTAGGTTTACAGCAATGGATTCCAAATGCAAATACCACACTTAGAATCAACTCCAGACCTTTTACCTGATTAATTGATAAAGGAACAACGAAAGAGTAGCCCACACCTGACCATGAAACAGCTTCTGATTCAACTGTCCAATTACTTTTGGTCCCTTGAAAAAGGGGGGATGGCTACCTGAAAAAAATCTAAAAGTGTGTGTCAGTCAGTCAAAGAATGTGGTTGGCTGAGAACCAGGTACAAAGGAAACTAGAGAAACTAATACATGGCTTACACCCGCAAGTCTTCAGGAAACTTATCTAAGCCAAGTCGCTATTTTTTTAGAAAACACAATCACTGAAATAGTACCAGCAAATTGGCTTAGAGCAAATGCGGTACCATTTTACTAAAAGGATCAAAATGTATACTAGAAAACTATAGACCAGTCAGTCCAAATTTGCCCATACATACGTCCGTTTTTTCATTCAGCCAGCGGGTTGATCAAAAAAACTGACCCAATTCCCCCATCCACACATTCATTGTGGTTGTGGGGATCATCCCCACTGTGTCATTGTATTTGTCAGAATACACAGATTAGCACTGCACCCTATTGCCTGCAGCACTGATCAAGTGAAAATATACCAACAGGGCGGTTGAACAGAAGTTGATCGGTAGATTGACTTCTGTTCAACCACAGTGGCCACAAATGGATCAAAATTCAGCAGGTCCCTGCTGAACTGACCAAGTTTCAATCCATATATGGCCAGCTTAACATCAATAGTACATAAGAGGTTTTGAGGGAATGGTAAGGGACTCTATACAGTGACAAAGGTATCATTAAGTGTTCTTGCATGGCAAGACCACTTACTGTTATCTCACTTATATATTCTTATTATTATAGCCAAATTTATCACCCTAACTCCTCCCACAGTTTTTACACTACATAGACAGTAATATACCGAAACGTGCGGATTCTTCCCAATTGGTGTGCTATAACTTTGTGGAACGTTTCGCCGAAATGGTTCACGAAATATCGGCATTTTTGTGGTGAAATTGGTCCCATAGGAATGAATGGCGGAATGTTCAAAACTAGAGTGGGAGCTGACAAAACCTTTTCACAGTTACTCCAGCCACTCCAACCACACAACAGTTACTCAAGCCACTCCACCCAGTTACTCCGTCCACTCCAGTTGTAGACTGGAGGCAAGAACACTTCACACAATTTCCCCAGAAATTAGAGCTTTTCTAGTTAGTAATAAACCAGCATAGATTTATGAAAGACCATTCTTGTCAGACTAACCTATTATCTTTCTATGAGGAGGTAAGTAAGAAATTGGATCGTCAAGGTCCAGTGATCATTGCTTATCTAGATTTTGCCAAGTAGTTTAACACTGCACCTCATGTTCAATCTATAAAATAAGGTCTGTTGGAGGTAATGTGTGTGTGTGTATATATATATATATATATATATATATATATATATATGTGTGTATGTATGTGTATGTGTGTGTGTGTGTGTGTGTGTGTGTGTGTGTTAAGATGCGATGGTGCTTGTATGGCCACGCACTGCTCAAATGTCAACCTGATTCAGCAGGAATCTCCCCAAATTCATGCCATGTATAGCTAGTTTTACTTTTCTGGCCGCCTGTTTAAATAAGTCAATTTCAGTGGGTAAGCTGATAACCAAGAATTTTACACAAGCAGCATTTTGTTCTATTCCTGCAGCAGCTGCTTCTGGCTACCACTAGAGGGGGTTGAAAGATAAGAAGTGAGATGGACTCTGTTGGCAGTACAAGTCTTCCCTATCTTTTTTTTTTCCTTGGTTCCCTCTAGTGTTGGCTGGAAACAACTGCTGTAAGAAAAGAATATAAACTCTACTTCATTGCGTAGAATCCTGTGTCTGATTTTCAACAAAACACCTTATGGCATACGGCAACTGGAATATTTTAGAATTCTGCACAGATAAATGTGAACTTGTCTTACAAATTAAATCTGTAAGTGCTGTCCTTAGCAGTGTATAGAGTTTTCTTACCTGCATTTAATCACCCCCTGAACAAAAGAACCAAATTCTGTATGGGTGGATGGCCATTCTTTGCCAATCCCTTATTCACGTATACTTTTTGTTACTGCATCTAGCAATTAATAAGAATACAGTGCACATTAGCTCTGGTGTTTGCACACTGATGGATACACCTGCTTTAAATAGAAGCATACTGTGATGTGCCTCTGTGATTCCATTTTGATTATAAAGAAGGATATATTAGCTCTTTCCTCCTCCTTCAGTTTGCAATTATGTTTTGTTGATTTTGTTTTGTTGTTAGGCTGGAAATTATGGAGCAGATGGCTTTACTCCAAGAGACATCATATGAGCGGCTGTATCGATGGGCTCAGAGTAAGTGTACTTTTTTTCTTTTATGACTTGCAGTGGTGCTTATAAGTAGGAGCTTCTCCCGTAAAAGATTAGTGAACCTTGTTTAGCTATGACACTTTGTTGAGTGACCTGGGAATGACAGACTAAAAGCTGTTCCTCACCTGCTGAAGGCTAGAAGATTTTTGACAACACATTCATAGTAACACAGACCATACAGAAGAACTAGGCCAGTCCGGACTGCAGAAGAAGGAAGAGAGTTTAACATTGAGGTCAAAGTGGAACAATAAAAGCCTTCCCTGTTTCTCCTAAAATTTAATAACTTGTTTTGGATGGAATTGCCCATGAATAACATGGTACACTGAGCAGCAATAATTAAAGTGTTACTAAACCCCGGACCGTGCATTTACTCTATCTGGTCTTCCACAGTACACAGAACATGGAAATGCAATTATTTTAGTTAATATAAACTGCTAAATACCTTTTCCCATCAGCAGTTAGAGCAGTCTTGTGACTTCTATCAGTGTCCAGCAGAGCACTGGTTAAAACTTGTAGGAGGAGCTTTCATTCTGCTCTAGGAGGATGCAGAACCACTGAACTCTGTCTGGACACTGCTGATTGGCCCTGTGCTGATCACATGCACTCTCCCAAGACAAAAAAAAAACCTCTCTAGCAATACACACCAAACTGAGTATGTGAAGAGTGACTACTCATGATATGTCTTATCAGGAGATAAGAGGGGGACACTGGAAAAAGGGGAGGATCAGAGAAGACCGGATCAAACAGCGTTTTTACATAATGCAGAGTATTAACTTCTTAGGTTCCACAGTGAGTATAACAAGCATGCTTTACTGCGTATACAGACTGATTTTACTGTTGTGGGTTTAGTAATACTTTAATAGTAGTAACTCGGAGATCACCTTTGCAACTTCTGCCCCCTGTAAGATGCGGAACACTGATCTGTAAGTGGTTGCAGTGGAAAAAACTATGTTCCCCTCGCTCAGCTACCAAACACAGCTTCTTGTGGTCAAACCAGCGCTCTGGCCGAAGTGTTTCCATACTCCATCCACGGGGATTATAGTTAGATTCAGTTGGCTACTCTGTAACATCCAATAACATGCAAATCCTTATTAGCTACATGGTAAAACACAAAAATAACAGGCTATTTTGTTTCGGCTGTGACAGCTTTCCTCATAGCATGTTGTCACAGCTGAAATATTTTAGCCTGTTATATTTGTGTTTTACCATGTAGCTAATAAAGATTTGGATTTTATTGGATGCTACCGAGCAGCCAGCTGAATGTAGCTATTTTCCCAGTAGGTTGCAGCACTTTATTGCTCTTTGAATATGGCTATGGGCTTTTGTAATGAAGTGGACATTAAAGCGTGTGTTGTACTAATCACATCATAGAAACTCATGCTTATGATATTGAGTTCTGGAGTTAGCATGTATTACTTTTTTTCTTCTAATGGTAGATGAGTGCAGAACATTGACGCAAGAATCATGTGACATATCTCCTATTCTCTCTCAAGCGATGGATGCTCTACAAGACAGACCTGTCTTATACAAGTAAGTTTCTGTATTCGTATTGTGATTATATTAACAGATAACTTCAACAGTATTTACAAGGGGTGTTCAAGTCAAACCAAGACTTTTAACTTGACTGGTATAAAAAGGGATGCTAGCAAGGCAGTGGCAAGTGTCCTATTACTGATAGGCAGCGCACATGTCGCAGGCCAGTCCAGAGACCGTTAATAAAGATGGCAGACAACAGTGTTAGTGCGTGCAGGAACAGCGTGTGATGATGAAGTTTCTTGTGAACGAAGGCGTTAAACCCGCGGATATCTACAGAGGACTTCAAGCACAGTACGGTGATGAGACGCTCAGTCGCAGTAAAACATTTAAACGGTGTAAATGTTTCAAAGATGGCCGTGCGTCCGTTAGTGACGATCCCAGCCTTGGTGGTTCCTAAACCACAGCAGTCGTTTCTGTGAACATTCAGCGCATGGAATGCCTGATCCCTGAAAATCAACATATAACCTGACTTGAAATTGAGAGATGAATCCTTCTGTTGAAATGGTGAACACAATCATTCACAAACATTTGCATTTTCGAAAAGTTAGCACACACTGGGTACCAAGATAGCTTTCTGCTTTTGACTGGCGCAGAAGTGATGTGCATACGCGGCCGTGGAAAAAACCGGCTTGGTTTGATCACTAAAGGCATCCTTTTTCTCCAGCACAACACATGACTCAGCTAGGAGGTATTGCCACATCCCCTTACAGCCTGGACCTTGCTTCAAGTGGTTTCCACCTGTTTGAACTCCTAAAAGAGTTCCTTGGGTCAGCATTTCAGCACTGATGATGAAGTGAAGCAGGCTGTCCTAGGATGATTCAGGCGTACTAATAAATCTTTCTATGCCAAAGCTTTCCAGGTATTAGTTAAGTGCTGGAATAAGTGTATAAAGGAAGCAGGGGAGTATGTAAAAAAAATGCAGTTTCCAATCCTTGAAATATGTTCTTTTATTATATAAACTCAAAAGTCTTGGTTTGACTTGAATGCCCCTCGTAACACTGCTAAATGTCGTCATAATAAGAGCAGAACTCTTGTTTGCTACAGTCCCATCTGTGTTGCCAATGGAACACCTGGCCAAATCATAAGGCCACTGCCTGCTGCAAGCAAAACTGCTATTTACTTTTTAAATTGTGCGCCTTTTCTGTGTCACTGTTGGTCTTAGGGCTCGTTCACACTTGACTGTTTTACAAACGCTTGCCAAACGCCCCTATAGCGTTTGGCAAGCGTTGGTCCGGTGTTTGCGGAGCGGTTTTTAACACTCGGCAAATGCTCCGCAAATGCCGCATGCGCGGGTCAGCGGCAGTTGCTAGGCGTTTGCTGACCGTTAAAAATGCTCCGCAAAACGCCTATAATGAAGTTTAAATGGTGTTACCGCTCCGCAAACGCCCCGCAACCGCATCGCACCATAGACAAGAATACAAGGTTTCAACGCCACCTGACTTGTCCAGAGGCGTCCGTTTTGCCGTGCCGCGACGCTACCGCTCCCGTTAGAACAGCACCATGTGCTGCAATATGCAGAATTGCCAGAGGCGTTTGGGAAGCAGTAAAAACTCTTCCCAAACGCCTCGCTGCCGCCTGCACACAACGCTAGTGTGAACGTAGCCTCAAGGACGGCCTGGGACCACTAGTGAGCCTGCCAAGCCTACTTGTTACTTGAGCACAGTGTACATGACAGCCCAGATTTGATGATACTGTACATGCATGGGGATTGGCTGCTTTTCTGCTCCCTCTCTCACTGCTCTGTATCAGCCCAGCAATTCTTTGACATTCTGAGCTTCCACTGCTTAAAGTGATTGGTCACAAAAGCTTTAGCACTTTCTGCTCTGCAGTACAGGTTAGGAGTACCCCATGTGGGATATACCACACTGCACATGGGGGATAATGGGTGCAACAGGAATATGGTAAGTTGTCTTATCAGCTCATTAGTCCCTATTCTTAGATACTGTCCTCTTCAGAGGTATCTAGCTTCCCTGAATGCTTGTTCCTACAATCTGTGTTGCATGGTGGCTGACCACATTATGAAAAAAAAAATGTAGTCCCTCCAAAGTGTTTTGCTCAGCAGTACCAGATTGTGTAGGAGTCCCTAAAGAAATGGGCAGTCCTAAGAATAATCAGTCTACACCCAGTCAGTCAATGTTCAACAGACAATGATGAAACTGCAGATATTTGGATTGATGCTAAATCCTTAGAAATCAGTCCTAGATGACTCATTGCTTGGATTATCTGGGCCTAATCTTTGACAGGTGGCCCTTTCCAGGTTCTTTTTTCCACTGGACTAGCCCCTGTCTCTCTGGAATCCAGCACCTATGGCGCATGAGCCACCCAATCATTGGTTTTGCAGAAGGGTTTTGGGACTAACCTCCTTTGAATCAGTACTATATGCCAAATTTCTCTCCAGGCCGTTGCATTTTAACTTTCTGCCAGTGTCGGACAAGTATCACAAACAAACAATAGCTTTCCCAGTACACTTACCAGCCAGCCTGCAAAACAACCAATGATATGTGTTGCCTGTCCATGTGCACTGTACTGCAAAGTCTATGTGACAGGCCCAACCAGGATAGGGGATGGGAGGAGACTGCAGGCTAGCCTCTTGCCTACTGACTATGGGCTCTGGCATCTGAGGGGCTCTATTCTTTGGGAGGTGTGTGCCTGGAGGTACCTTTTTGGAGTAGTTTTACTTCAGATTCAAGTCCAAGTCTCCTTGAAACACACAGACTCTGAGACCTGGAGGACCAGGATACAGATTGGGGTCTCTTTGCCCGAACCAGCATTGACTGTTTCAACTTCCCTCCTTTACTTAGATCAGATGTTAATATAATCAGCTCAGAACAACCTGATGCTGAGGTCTCTTGCTGTAATCTGTTTATTAAGGTGTGATGTGTTTACTGTTGTGTTTTTGTCCCAATGTTAATTGAGGTAATCAAGACACCTATTCTTTCTGTCAGTTGGCTTAATGATGGGATTAGTCTTGTGTCAACTTTACATTGTTACCTAATCAGTGTGGGGTGTTTTATCACAATGTGTAATATTTGTTTTTATTGACCATATGGGGACTGCTTTTATTTTTGAAGTGTATAAAAAACTTGTATTTATGTTCCATAAAGTAGTTCCAGTTGCACCTAAGCTAGTGTCGTCTACTTCTTGGTGCAATGCCCAGCTATAATACCTTGATCCTGTGTCCCAGCAGAGAGGAAGCACTCAGGTGGGTGTCAGGCAGTCCGTCAGAGGCTAGTTATAGGTTGGGGTGGCTGCCCCTTTTTTTTTTACAGTGTGGGTCAAGCGGACTCGGTCTCTAGATTGCCCCATATGCCTGACCAACAAAACTAGGCTTGCCCTGGTGGAGCAGATTTTCAATTCCACTCTGAAATTCAGAAAATCTTGAAAGGTTCTCATGACAACTACTAACCTATCAGACTAGGTAGGAGTCCTGATGCCCTACCAGTGCAGGGACTTGATCTATGGAGGTAGCTTGACTTCTAATCAATACAACTGGGCAATTCAGTTGTTCATTCAGCATAGCGAACATGTCAACAGGACTTCTATGATCTAAATCAATAGAAGGCCAAATAAAAGACCTAAAAATGCTATCCTTAAAGTGGGTCTAAAGCTTAAACATTTTTTTACCTTTCATTATTTGCATTTGCATGTGTGTGGACTTTAAAGACTGAAGGTTAGATTTCTGATGGAATTGACACCACTGCCCGATCAGTTACACAGGCACTACAACACCAGAACATTCGGGGTCTACTAGACCCCTGATGTCTAATTTAAAAAGCACCTGTTACAAATAATACGTTATCACATAGTGGGCTGGTGATCCCTTATGCCATATCAATAAAATTATCCCCCCCACGTACACACCCACATACGTATAAAAATACATACATTGAGCGTGGATAAAAAATGTAGATTGTGCTAATTATGTTAGATATTGCCCAGCACGCCGGAGTGAAAGCAATAATTCTAGGGTCATTATTAATGGTTAATTCTAAGCTGATGACAAGTAAGGGTTTTTTTTTCTCTATTTAATTTAAAACTCTTTTTTTTCGTATTTATTTTACCTTGTAATCCGATGGAGTTTTTTTAAATTCAAGTACGTCATCTTTTTTGGGATATCCTTGTTGGGACAATTAATAATTCTTTATAAAGTTTTATGTCTACTTTACAGCATCACATAGTAACTGAATTTTGTAATTGTATGTCTATACCCTGGCCACTGTCTACTTTAACCGCCTCCCGCCAGCTATATTGTAAAATGACGGACGCAAGGCGGTTCTCTTGTTCTGGGAGGACGTCATATGACGTCCTCCCATTCTAACTGCGCATGAGTGGCTCCAGGAGCGCACAGCGTGGCGATCGGTGGTGCACTGTGTCCCTAGGACACAGCGGATCACCGATCAACGGAAAGAGCTGAAGATGTCGGCTCGGTCATGTGATCAGCTGTGTCCAATCACAGCTGATCACATGTAAATAGGGAAATGCCAGTTATCTGTATTTCTCTCCTCACGAGCTGTCACGCTGACATCTCGTGAGGAGAGGAGAGGCGGTAATCGGCATCCCTCAGAGGGGACATGTACACTGATCATCAGGGCACTGATGATCAGTGTGCCCTGATGATCTGTGTAGCCCCAGCAGTGCCACCTGTCAGTGTCCATCAGTGCCAGCTGTCAATGCTCATCCATGCCACCTGCCAGTGCCCATCAGTGCCACATTTCAGTGCCAACCAGTGCACATCAGTGGCACATTTCAGTGCCCATCTGAGCTGCCTTTCAGTGTTACCCAGCAGTGCCAGTCAGTGCCGCCTAACAGTGTGCATCAGTGCCAACTATCAGTGCCCGTCAGTGCTGCCTAACAGTGCCAGTCAGTGCCGCCTATCAGTGCCATATATGAGTGCTGCCTTTCAGTGCCCATCAGTGATGCCTGTCAATGCCCATCAGTGCCACCTACTAGTGCCTCCTCATCAGTGCCACCTATCAGTGTCCATCAGTGCAGCCTATCAGTGCCCATCACTGCAGCCTCATTAACGCACATCAGTGAAGGAGAAAAATCACTTATTTACAAAATTTTATAACGAAAAAATAAAATACCCAGAGGTGATTAAATACCACCAAAATAAAGCTCTGTCACAAAAAAATGATAAAAATTTCATATGGGTACAGTGTTGCATGACCGCGCAATTGTCATTCAAAGTGCAACAGCGCTGAAAGCTGGAAATTAGCCTGGGCAGGAAGGGGGTATAATTGCCCTGTAGGCTAGTGGTACAAAGAGAAGCAAAGGTGCCCCTGACAGTATTAGTCTATTTTTTTTTCTTCAGGAAAACCACTAAAAAGGCACTACATATAGGACTGGTTCACACAAGAATGCAGGGCAGGAAACCCATGTTCTGTGCTTTTCCCGCACGGTGATCAAAACGCACTGCAGATGCAATCTGCAGTGGATGTCAATAGTAAGCTAATAACACCTGCGTTTGCCCAAACCTGATTGCATGATACAAAACTACCATTTGATTTGATTGCAGTGAATTTCTAAAAGTGATGCATGCACTACTCTTGGTGCACTGCTATTTTATCCCATTTATTTTATTTTATTTCAGGTACTTATATAGCGCTGTCAATTTACGCAGCGCTTTACACATATATATTGAACATTCACATCAGTCCCTAACCCTCAAGGAGTGTACAATCTAAGGTCCCTAACTTACATTCATACATTATATTATATACATATATTAGGGACAATTTAGAAAGGATCCAATTAACCTACCAGCATGTCTTTGTAGTGTGGGAGGAAACTGGAGCACCCGGAGGAAACCCACGCAAGCACAGTGAGAACATGTAAACTCCATGCAAGAGGCGCCATGGTCGGGAATCGAACCCATGACCCATTTACTGCAAGGCAGACGTTCTAACCACTAAGCCACTGTGCCGCCCCATCCCATTGAAAATGAATGGGCTGAAATCGCACAAAACGCACAGTGCGGTCCTGTTCCTGCACAGTGTGAACCAGCCTTTAGACAATGACAAAGGAACTTCACAGAGGAGTGCAACTTTTCACTCACTCATTAGTCATTAATACTGTGTATGTTCCTTCCAGAGCAGGTTCACACCAGAAAGCAGTGCAGGAAAACAAAGTGCAGTACGTTTGTCCACACTGGATTGCATAGTTTCTCTCCCCTCCCTCCTAGATTGTAAGCTCCAAGGAGCAGGGCCCTCGAACCCCTCGTGTATCGCATTGTATTGTTATTGTACTGTCGCATGTATTGTCTCCCATTGTAATGTACAGCGCTGAGCGAACTGTTGGCGCTTTATAAATACTGTATAATAATAATAAATAGTTCCGAAATATCATGCGATCTGGGTTGCAGTGAGTTTTCAAAAGTAGTGCATGCACTACTTTTGGTGCGGAGTGATTTCTGCCCATTGAAAAATGAATGGGCTGAAATTGTATCGTACAGAACTGCATGTGATTCACACAGGAACACACAGTGCGTTCCTGTGCGATTCCTGGTGTGAACTGGACCCCAGAGAAACCTGCTGAAAAAAGAATTCTAGTTTGCACATCACATTGCCACTAGGTGGCAGTAACACAATGTAGTTTTCACAAGTTGTATAACATACTGTCCTTGCACAGCAATAAGCAGGCAATGCTAATTCTTACCATGGGAAGCTATTTTGTAAAAACATAATTCATATCTAAACTAATTAGACTGAATCTGGGACTGTTTGAATAGTTTACATTTTTTGTTTTGTTAAAAAAAATATTGTGGTGTTAAAAGATGTGTCCATATTGTCATTCTTCATAGTATTTCGAGGAAATGTCATGTTTCCACGGAGCAGGAATGTTGTATGTGCTCATAATTGTGTCTTAGAATTGTATTTCCAAGGTCTGGGAACATTAGAAAGTTTATTGTTGGAGATCATTTGTGATCATGTGTGTGAATAGCCTGGAGCATACATCAGTAAGTGACTGGGCCCTAGGTAAGTGTTCAATGGTTGAAAGAATGTTTTACTGTGAAGGTTTTCATTTATCCAGGTCATTGTTATAGATAGTAATAGTTTGTGAAAATCAGCTGGACCTGTTCTGTAATGTTAATTACCAACTCCATGATGCAGATAAAAAAATATCCCTTCCAGTGGGGCTGTGCCCACACTGCAAAGATTAAGTATTTGTTTTGTCCAGGGGAGAAGAGAAAAGATTTTACTTACCTGATTCTCTGCTCCCCTGGCAGTCGTTGCTCCCCCATGATCCAGCAGTGGACTGCCCCCCAACATCCAGAACAGGGTTATAGACTCTGCTTTGATGACACCAGAACTCTGTGATGTGATCAGCTCCCAGTGGCCTGCTTCAGGGGAGGGGTGAGACAGCTGTCAATAGTTGCCCCATGGTAAGCCTATGGGTGATGTAACTGCCCAGGCATTCCAGCCATTGTCGGTGATCTGTCTTCACTGATGCTGCTGCTGGGGAGATCACATGACCGGACTAGAGCGCTCTAGAATAGATACGTATAAGTATGTTCCTTTTACAGGATAGTTAGGAGTTGGGAGGGGGTGGGATCAGATTTCAAGCTTAGAGCTAGACTAAAATTCCACTTTAAAGTGTCACTAAACCCACAACAGTAAAATCAGTCTGTATACGCAGTAAAGCATGCTTGTTATACTCACTGTGGAACCTAAGGGGTTAACCCCATGCATTGTGCAAAAAGGCTGTTTGATCCTTTTTTCTCTGCACCTGATATAGACTGAACCACGGGTCACATGCACATGCTCAGTTTGGTGCGTATTGCTAGAGAGGTGTTTTTTTTTTTTTTTGGGAGGGTGCATGTGATCAGCACAGGGCCAATCAGCACTGTCCAGAGTGTCAGAGGTTTCACATCCTCCTAGAGCAGAAAGAAAATGCCTTCTACAAGCTTTAACCAGTCCTCTGCTGAAGTCACAAGACTGCTGTAACTGCTGATGAGAAAAGGTATTTAGCAGTTTATATTTACTAAAATAATTGCATTTCCATGTTGTGTGTACTGTGGGAGATGAGATATAATGAATACAGGGTCCTGGGTTTAGTAACACTCTATTATTATTATTATTATTATTATTATTATACAGTATTTATAAAGCGCCAATAGTTCGCTCAGCGCTGTACATTATAAAGGGGGACAGAACATGTGACAGAACAATACCAATATAATGCAAAACATGAGGGGATTGAGGGCCCTGCTCTTTCAAGTTTACAATCTACAATCTCTATCTTCTATATATTAAATTCTCATAACTCTCTGCATGCCTGTAGTCATGCTTCAAGTCTGGCACTATGAGCCAATCAGGATCCATTGTTTTAGACTGAGGGTTAGATGTTTAGGCAATCTTACAGGAGATGAAAGCCATGTTACTGTCCCTGGAACAGGCTAGAGATAGTGAGATATATAAGAAGCTGCTGAACTGCACACTTTGAATCCTTGTGTCATACACTAGCTATGTAAAGTGCATGATATTTTGGCAACCAGCTCTGTTCATATACAGCTGTATATCCATTTGGCTGATGCTCTTCTTCTTTTGTGATTTTTTAAATATCACCACAGGGATTTTACAACATGTCTTAAGTCCTCTGCTCCTGGATATCCTCACAACTGTGAACTTCTGGTGTTGTGGGGTTATTATGAGTGGATTGGGATGTCACAGGCACTCTTCAAAAGTGACGGTTATGCCCACCCTTTCCTCCCTCCTCTTCCAATCATAGAAACTGTACCATCAGTTCTCACAGTGAAAAGTAGTCTATGAATATAGGAGGCAGACCTTTCATTCATCCTCCATCATGGCTAGAAGCCCAAACCAAATTTTGCAGTATCAGCATACATCCGTTAACCATTTAGCATCCAGAAGATTTCATGACCAGGCTATTTGTTTGCTTTTTGGCATTTTGTTGCTTTGACTGACAATTGCATGGTCATGCAATGCTGTACACAGATAAAATGTATATCATCATTTTCCTACAAATAGAGCTTTCTTTTGGTGGTATTTGATCACCACTGGGTTTTTTATTTTTTGCGCTATAAATGAAAAAAATGAAAAAAAATTGAAAAAAACCCCAGTATTTTTACTTTCTGTTATAAAACATATCTAATAAAAAAAATCTAATTTCTTCATAAATGTAGGTCAATATGTATTCTGCTACATATTTTTTGGGAAAACCCCCCAATAAGTTTATAATGATTGGTTTATGCGAACGTTATAGCGTCTACAAACTATGGCATATATTTTGGAATTTTTTTTTCTATACTAGCAATGGCAGCAATCAGCAATTTTTAGCGGGACTGCGATATTGCAGTGGACAATCTGACACACTTTGTGAGAACCAGAAACAAATACTGTGATCAGTTCTAAAAATATGCACTGACACTGTATTAATGGCACTGGCTGGGAAGGGGTTAAACATCTAGGGCGAAAAAAAGGGTTAAATGTGTGCCTAACCAGTGTTTTGTGTGTACTTTCAGGTGCTTTAATTTTTTTTTTTTTCCCAAAAAATATTAAGTTTAAAAGGCAATACAGATCAGTACGGTGCAAGACATTATGACAACATAATATTACAATCCGGTAAATATACAGAGTATAGGAGATAAGCAAGGAGATAGATTGTCTCCTGACCTATGAGCAGGATTCTATATCAAGGGAGCATGAAGCGTGGAATGTTGAGTTATGCAGGCCATAGATGGCCATAGATACATTGTTGCAACCGCTGTAAATGTCAAAGAACTGTCAAAGAAATAACAGAGCTCTCTGCAGGGACACTTTTTGCCGGCTGTAGATGGGGTGAAAATCAGCCGATTTTTTTTTTTACCATTGCTGGTAACGTCGGCCGCTTGAACGACCGATTTTTCGTTTTTTAAAAGAAAAATCGGCCGTTTTTCTCCCCGTCTATGGCCTGCATAAGAACAGCACATGATGCAGCTTTAATTCTGTTTCATGTGTCCATGAATTGGATTTGTGAGTTATGTGGAACATAGCACACCTGTTTGAAAGTCGATGCTCTGTGTCGTTTATGATATAAAAATGATAGGAGTTGAATACAGGTGTGAACTAAAGATCGGACAGAGAGGAGGTTAAATAGAAAAGGTTATGTAGTCTAGTATAATGGTAAAGGTAAGTGTATAGGATAAAAAGGAAGGGGAGAGAGAGAGGAAAAAAATAGGGGGGAGGGGAGGTGCTTTCATTAAGGGACAAAATCCAGCACAACCCCGCTGACAGGACAAAGCTCTGGATTGTTTACATAGGCAGAGCTCTGTTCTGCCTTTCTCCTCGCCATAAAGCAGGTGCTGGTGGTCATACGTTGGCCGGCACCCGCTGATCGGCTTGTGCTGTGTCTAATCACAACACAACCGGGTCACTAGCAGCGTGTGCGTGCGTCCCCTACCTGGAATTGACGGATCACATGATAGATACGTGATCCAGTGCAGGAGCGGAACTACACTGCATATGAGCACCACAAACCAAGAATGCTATTTATTTCATTTTTAATATTCAAAGCAAACTCCATCCATCCATGTCTCCATGTTTTTTTTTTTTTGCTAAGAATTCACTTTGAAGAACACCCCCTAGCATTTCTGGTTGTGGCCATCTTGAGTGAAGGCAGAACATTCAAGTAGCATTAACTTCCTTAGCTCAGGCATGCAGGCAGGAAGGTGTGTTTACCTGAGAAATGTCCTCCTGAAGACTCCTGGGATGTATGATCAATTGCCTAGGCCTGGAAACCAGGAAGTAACTGAAGAAATGTAAAAAAAAATTAAAACAAATAGATATGACACACTTTCTTATCTACTTACTAATGCTAGCAGCATAAAGATTAGTCGGTGGAATAGTAAGGAATAGCCAATGTTGACAGAATAATGTTCCACTTTAACTACCTAAGCTTATTTTGACCTTACTGATATATGTTAGTTCAGGAGAAATCTGGACAGTGAGTGCATTTCCACAGTGGGGGAGCACTTGTGGTAAACACTGTAATTTGCTTAGGATCTGAATATGTGCCTTATTTCACTTCCTCTTACATGGAGGTGGACAGCACACTTTATCATTGAAGGCTTTGATTATTTGGACACTCAAGGGACACTCATTACAATATACACTATATTGCCAAAGGTATTGGGACAGCCCTCCAAATCACTGGATTCAGGTGTTCTAATTACCTTCATGGCCACAGATGTATAAAATCAAGCACCTAGGCATGCAGACTGCTTCTACAAACATTTGTGAAAGAATGGGTCGCTCTCAGGAGCTCAGTGAATTCAAGTGTGGTACAGTGATAGGTTGCCACCTGTGCAATAAGTCCATCCATGAAATTTCCTTGCTACTAAATATTCCACGGTCAACTGTTAGTGGTATTATAACAAAGAGGAAGCAACTGGGAACAACAGCAACTCAGCCACAAAGTGGTAGGCCACGTAAAATGACAGAGCGCGGTCAGCGCACGCTGGCTCACGCAGTGTGCAAAAGTCACCGTCTGCAGAGTCAATAGCTAAAGACCTCCAAACTTTGGGTGGCCTTCAGATTAGCACAACAACAGTGTGTAGAGAGCTTCATGGAATGGGTTTCCATGGCCGAGCAGCTGCATCCAAGCCTTACATCACCAAGTGCAATGCAAAGCGTCGGATGCAGTGGTGTAACGCTCGCCACCACTGGACTCTAGAGCAGTGGAGACGTGTTCTTTATAGTGATGAATCACCCTCCTCTGTCTGGCAATCTGATGGACAAGTCTGAGTTTGCCAGGGTAACAGTAGTTGCCTGACTGCATTTTGCCAAGTGTAAAGTTTGGTGGAGGGGGGATTATGGTGTGGGGTTGTTTTTCAGGGGTTGGGCTTAGCCCTTTAGTTACAGTGAAGGGAACTCTTAAGGCACCAGCATACCAAGACATTTTGGACAATTTCATGCTCCCAACTTTGTGGGAACAGTTTGGGGATGGCCCCTTCCTGTTCCAACATGACCGCGCACCAGTGCACAAAGCAAGGTCCATAAAGACATGGATGAATGAGTTTGGGGTGGAGGAGCTTGACTGGCCTGCACAGAGTCCTGACCTCAACCCGATAGAACACCTTTGGGATGACTTAGAGTGGAGACTGCGAGTCAGGCCTTCTCATCTGACATCAGTGCCTGACCTCACAAATGCACTTCTGGAAGAATGGTCAAACATTCCCATAGACACACTCCTAAACCTTGTGGACATCCTTCCCAGAAGAGTTGAAGCTGTTATAGCTGCAAAGGGTAGGCCAACTCAATATTGAACCCTACAGGCTAAGACTGGGATGCCATTAAAGTTCATGTGCGTGTAAAGGAAGGCATCCCAAAAATTTTTCCAATATAGTGTATGTTCATGTGCAATATTGTTTGATGTTACTTGCTTTGGATTCACATAATACATTTCTTTATGTGATGAATGTTATAAACTGTGATACATTGGACCAGGGGTCTCCAAACTTTTCAAAGGGCCAGTTTACTTTTCTTCAGATTTTAGGAGGGCTAGACTATGGCCAGTGGAAGCAGAAAATGCCCCATGTGAGTGGGATTAAATGATGCCTGTGGTCAGTAGAAGGAGGAATAGTGCCCCATCATTGGTGTCAGTGACAGGAATATTGCCCCCATTGTTGGTATCAGTGAGAGGAATTGTGCTCCAATATTTATATCAATGGAAGGAATGGTGAACAATCATTGGCATCAATAATAGGAATAGTGATCCATTGTTTCAGTGAGAGGAATAGTGCCCTATTGTTGGTGTCAGTGGGAGGCATAATGCCCCATCATTGGTGTCAGTAGATAGAATAGTGCCCCATTATTGGTGTCAGTGAGGAATGATGCCTTATCAATATTGTCAGTGGAAGGAACAGTGCCTTGTATCAGTGGGGGGAATCGTGCCCCAAGGGCTAGATAAAGGTAAACATAGGGCTGCATCCAGCCTGCAGGCCGCACCTTAAAGACCACTGCATTTGACTTTGTCACCTTTGGGATAAGGTGACTGAGATTTATTATTTTGCGTTTTAGGTAGGTGTTTTATATCTTCAGTGCGCCACAGTTCTTTATTCATTTTTCTCTGTTTATTTTTTCACTGGGTGGGAGCTGCCTAAGCTGGCAATGGATAAGTCAGGTTTTTTTGTAGTTCAACCAGCGGGCGAACAAAAAAACTGACCCGATTTCCTCCCCCCACAAATTCAAAGTGAGGTGGGGAATCCTCCCTGCTGTTTCATTATATCCTGATAGCGGGGGACTTCCCCGCTGTCAGAATACACTGATCAATGCTGCAGTCTAGAGCCTACAGTGCTGATCAAGCAGAAATTTTCCCACAGTGCAGTTGAACAGAAGCTGAATGGTAGATCATCTTCTATTCATCCTCAGTCAACCACAGTGGCCATACATGGATGTATTCATCCGAACTCTGCTGAACGGCCGAATTTCAGTCTATGTATGGCCAGCTTTAAAGCTAGGTTTCTGAGCGCGAAAGGTTCCTTTTGTCAGTTTATTACAATAGGTATTTGATAAGGACCTTTCATTCATCTGCCCATCCTCCATTCATTCGTGCCTAGATGCCCAGGCCAAATTTTGCAGTATCAGCATGTATCGGTTAACTCTAGGACTAATTTGCAGTATTTCCTAAATACTATTTGGTATGCTGTTTTGTGAAAGCCTTGCTGGTTTTTGTTAGGCTGATAAATACTCAAAAATGTTAAAAAAAAAAAAAAAAATGAATTTTTTAATTTGTTTGTTTACCACTTACTGACTGACATGTATAAAAACATCAAAATGGCGTTTCAGCAATTGGTTATTACAGGACCATGGCTGCAGCTGCAACCATGGTCTTTGTACCGTTTGTAGTGATCAGCTGTTTTGTAAAAGTGATCCAGGTTTGTTAGCCCCTGTATGATACCAATAAAGTTAAATGGAAACAAAAGATAAAAGTAAATAAATAAAAATAGTTAAACAAAAAATGTAAAAGCACCCCCATCCGCATGTGCATACATGCAACTGCAAACGTGCGTATAGTTCCAGCACGCATATGTAAACTGTAATTGCACTACACATGTGAGGTATCGACAGTGTGAATGTTGAAGTGAGATCAAAAATTCTGCCGCCGTTCACAATTAACTGTAAACTGATAACCTGTAAAGGCTGTACAGGTGTGTGCAATTTGAAATCTCGACACGTTTGGTTTCTCTTTACTCAATGCAACATCATCTTTTATATTTTCCCAAAAAATTGGGTATTATTTTGCATTTGTGTGCACTAAAATTCATTTTATTGTGTTTTTTACTTGGTGTTTGATAAAAAGCTGCACAATATGCTGTACCTTTGCTGTCAGAAAATGGATAATGTTTGGGGGTTCAAAGTAAATTTTTAGCAAAAAAAGCTGATTTTAATGTGTGTGAAAAATTTCAAAAATGCCCCAGACAACAAGTGGTTAAAGGTCCATATACATTTTTTGTTACAGCTAACTATTTAACAAAGATTATTGACATAGTAGAGACAAAAAATTGTAATATTGGTACCATCACCTGCACTCCTGAGATCAAGTGTTTTAGGGGTGTTTTCAGTTTGGTGACAGGGTCACTTTAACCATTTGACGCCCGGCCAATAGCCATATGGCGGCCGGAAAAATGCACTAGCTTTCTGGGAGGCCGCCATTTGGCGTACTCCCGCACATGTGCAGTTCACGCGCTTGCAGACCCGCGCAGCGGCGCGATCTGTCACTGACCGTGTACCTCGGACACGGCCGATGACAGATCTGAGTATCGGCCCCGTTGCCGGTACCATGTGACCTGCTATGACCAATCACAGCAGGTCACATGACAGTTGTATACAATGGATGGCTTCATTCATGCCATCCATTGTATACTAGTGTCTAGCTGTGAATGGTCACAGCTACTCACATGCACATGTCATGTGATTAGCTGTGGCCAAATCACAGCTAAGCACAAAAAAAAAAAAAAAAACCCTGAATGAATCAATGTCATTCAGGTAAATGCTTGCTTATAGCAAAGTAATTCTTTGCTATAAGCAAATTGTGTAAAAAAAAAAAAAATACTGATCACTTCCCAAAAGTAGTACAATGTTACTATGGTAACATTGTACTACTTCGGACATAGTGAAATATGAAAAAAACTTAAAAAAAAGAAAAAAAATGGAATAAAAAATGTAAAATAATAAAAAAAAAAAAAAGTTTTTTTTTTTTTCACACTGTCACCAGTCAGTGTCCCTGATCACCGCCATGCCAGTTATATGATGACGCTGTACTGCACTGGTGACAGTGTGTAAAAAAAAAAATAGTGAAAATAATTTTTTTTATTTTTTCATTTTCCGAAAAATTATGACAAAAAAAATACAACTTCAAAAAACTCGCCATTCCTCTTATGAAGTACGTCAGACTGTCTACTCTGCAAAAAGGGTTCATTTGGGGATATCTGTACTATTCTGACATTCTTGGAAATTAGATTGGCTGTCAGTACTTCAGGATTGATCAATTTTCAGATCTATACCATAGTTTGTGAACTCTATAACTTTCCTACAAACTAAAAAATACATCCTAATTTGGGTTATTTTCACCAAAGACATGTAGCAGAATACATCTCGGCCTAAATTTATGAAGAAAAATTATTTATTTGCAAACTTTTATAACAGAAACAAAGAAAAACGTGTTTTTTGTTCAAAATTTTCGGCCTTTTTTTGTTAATTTAGCAAAAAATAAAAACCCTGGCGATGATTAAATGCAACCAAAAGAAAGGTCTAGTTGTGTGAAGAAAATGATAAAATTTTAGTTTGGGTACAGTGTTGTATGACCGCGCAATTGTCATTCAAAGTGTGAGAGCGCTGAAACCTGAAAAATGGCCTGGGCAGGAAGGTGTAAAATTGCCCGGTATTGAATTGGTTAAAGAACATGGTTTTGTTGTTCAAATATCCATATATGTAAAATGATCAATAGCAGAATCTTAAATGTGAAAAATAGTTTAGTAAATTAAGCCACTTAACCATAATTTCATAGTAGACTTAGGATTTTATTTTTTTTTCATGTTGGAAGTCATGGAATTGCTAAATGTTAGATGCTCCCAAAACTTTTGGTGACATCTAACATTGTATTGTCAACTTGATAACTATTCATGAACTAACAAGTACATTCTTCGATCCAGGTGACTAAGTGGTGACTTTATGATTCCTATCTTTCATTTGCAACCATAATTTTGGCCCTTTTAAAATGTGTCACCTCCAACAAAAGTGGTTTGAGAACCTACAATTGTGATAACGCTTATAAACAGGGGTTCATGTTTGGCAAATTCTCTTGTTTATAAAGGTACTTCACAATGGATAGATAAGTGGTGGAATTACTAGGGAGATGATGTGAGTAATTTGGCCTGTCCTTGTTATGTGATGAAAGCACAAATGGATTTACTGTCTACACTTTTTCACTCCCTCTTCGACTTCTAAAACACGATTGAAAAATATTTGTTTTTATTGTCATTCTGCTCCATGTATAGAGAACAGCTGAAATTTGTAAAATTGGTGTAACACCTTACCTTATAACCTTTTATATTCAATGAAATTGCGGAGATCTTGCTAAAAGCTATAATTTTTGTTCCAAGGCCATTTTTAATGTACTTTTGTTTTGTTTTATTCATTTTAAAACTATAAATGGCGTTGGTTTGTACATTAAAAAAAATCCAGTGTAGCTAAATGAAAGCTCAATTTGGAGAAAAATGAAACATCAGGGTACTTGATATATATGCAGTTTCAGCATTTCTTAATAAAGAGAACCAGTCCTGGTTAAAGAAACATGGTTAAAGCATAACTATATGGCATCTAAGAACCACAAACCTAAAAGGCTGTTTAATTCATTTTTAATATCTAAAGCAAACTCACCCATCCATCCATGTCTCCATGCTTTATTTAGCTGAAAAATCACTTTGAGAAACACCCCCCCCCCCCAATTTCTGGCTGTGGCCATCTTGAATAAGGGCAGATGATTAATTCAGCATTTACTTATTGGAATTCACCTGCCCTTAGCTCAGGCATGCAGACAGGAGGATGTGCTTAGCTGGGAAAACCCCTACCCTCTCCTCCTCTCCTGAGATGTATGACATCATTTGCCTAGCAGTAAGTAATTCAGAAATGTAAAAAAAAAAGTTTAAAACCAGTAAATATAATACACTTTCCTATCTATTTACTAATGCTAGCAGCATAAGGATTAAACTAGTCCATGTTGATTGAGAGAGTGAAATTCCGCTTAGTTATATAAAAGATGCTGTTACCAGTCACCACTGCCTGCAGTGTGTAATGGAGTGTTCTTCCTTAGAACTGGAATAGTTCCCCACAGCTCCTCAGTAAGAGTGATACTTTCAGTGCAGGTTTGAGTGTAGATGGTAGCTAATGTTTAATGATTTATGTTCTTAGTATGTATATTTTGATAGCCACTTCAGACCTTATTCGTTTTCTTCCAAAAATGAAGGTGGCCTAGTATGGAGTTGCATCGGACGGTAAAGTAGAACTAAGCCCCCCAAAAAATTCAAATGTAATATGCTACAGGTTATCAGTCCTTAGGTGGCTGCTTTAGTTTTAATTTTGTATGCGAACAGGAATTTTTGGAAGTATAAAAAAATACTTGTTAATTTTTCCAGAAATACATTGACCTTGTTAAGTCCTGTGACTTGAAGCAAAAACAAGCTTATCTTTCTTGTGTAAACTACTAATCCCATAACGCTGGCAATGGAGATAAAAAAAGGGTGACATGTTTTAATTGCAAAATGGGTGACAACTGTGGCTCCCTACATAGATGCAGTGGAGATGGAAGAGTGGCCATCCAGGGACAGGAAGTGTTAATTTGCTGGATTACCAGGTAAAAATAAGGGGGGGGGGGGTAGGAGTATGAAAGAAGAAATTTAAGGCAGGCACCTTATCTAAAGACTGGTAAACTATAATATATTAACCACCTCCCGTCCGGCTGTTGTATATAAACGGCCGGACGGTGGCAGTGCAGGGGCGGGTGGCCATTTATAAATGGCCTCCCCACCCCCTGCTTGTGTGCGCTCCCTGGGAGCACGCAGCACCGCGATCCGGTGCCCGCTGTGTCCTCCGGACACAGTGGAAAACCGATTGTCGTACGGGATCTCTGTGCAAGTTCCCGATCATGTGATCACTGATTGGCCAATCAGTGATCACATGCAGAGTAGTAAGCAAGATGTCACTTCTGACATCATTGCTTACTACGTGTGAAATCTGTGAATGATCACAGAGGTCACATGGTACAAGGCTATTCAAAACAATCTTGTACCATGTGACAAGCTGTGACCAATCACAGCTCACACAGTATTTCTCAATGGCTGCAAGAATGCAGCCAGAGAGAAGGAGAAATTATTGCTTTTACAGCCTCTATGGGTCTAAAAGCAATCAGTTTAAAAAAAAATCTTCATCACCCCCCACAAGTAGTACAGTGTCACCATGGGGACACTGTACTGCTAGGGTGACAGTATGTAAAAAAAAAACAAAAAAAAAAACATAAATAATAATATTAAAAAAAAATGTAAAAATTATAATTTTGGTTATAAACTAATTTGGTTATTTTTATTTTACTAAAAGATAGCTGAGTAAATTTTGGCCAAGATCTATGAAGAAAGATTATTTATTTGCAAAATTTTATAAGAAAAACACTTTTTTTCAATATTTTTGGACTTTTTCATTTATATAGCAAAAAAAATAAAAATCTCAGTGGTGAATAAATACCACCAAAATTAAGCTTTATCTGTCTAAAAAAAAAAAAGCTAAAAAAAATCATATGGGTACAGTCTTGCATGACCACGTAATTTTCATTCAAAGTGCGACAGCGCCAAAAGCTGAAAATTGGCCTGGACAGGAAGGTGGTAAAAGTGTCTGGACTTGAAGTGGTTAAAGTATAACTTAGGGCTCTTGTAGTGCCAAATCCAGGTACTATTGATGTACAAGCCTCATAAAGTAAACAAAAAAGAAAAACTTCTTTTACATTTCTTTACTGCAACTCACAGTGGTAGGGTTTTAGTAACAGAGGTGGTGATACTAATCTAGGAAGCCGTGTGCAGGACAAGGTTTGGCCAGGCGCTTACTAACAAACTGCAGGCTTATGAATCAGCAGTGACAATGCTGATACCGACATTCCCTGCAGACCAAAGACCTGAAATTCCGAAAGGCAATCCACCCAAGAAAAAAATGTGCGGTCTGTGGACCTACTGTACAAAATAAATGGCAACCGCCCCAACCTATAAACAGCCTTAGCAGCAAGGTGCACATGGAAGGGCAATGCACATCACAAACAAAGGATTTCCCAGCACACTTACCAGCCAGCCTGCAAAACAGCCAATTTGGCCCTGCCTAACAGTTTGCATTAAAATGTCAAGGGTCCTCTGTATACTGTGGACCTAACTCTAAAATTTCCAGATCCTCCATAGTGGGAGCACATATGTCAATGGATAGGTTATGGGTAGTTGTGCCTGGAATAGATCATCCCTCCTTAAAGGTACAGGGGCGTGTACCCCAGCTATAGCAAAATCACAGCAAAAGCATCCAGTGCGTCCCTGCATCCAATTCAGCCAACTGTACAAAAAAAGGAAACCGTCCCAACCTATAACCAGTCTTAGCAGCAAGGTGCATATGGAAGGGCTAAGCACATCACAAATAATGGATTTACTAGCACACTTACCAGCCAGCCTGCAAAACAACCAATTTGGCCCTTCCTAACAGTTTGCATTAAAAACACAGACAGGGCCAAATTGGTTGTTTTGCATGCTGGCTGGTAAGTGTGCTGGGAAATAAATTAAGAATACATTAAGGGAAAAAGCCTTTTGACTTTAGAACCACTTTAAGTCTGGTTTGGTTATTGACCTCATTAATTTTTAAACTTATTTAAAGTATATTTAACAGACATCTTGCCCCATCCCTAGCTGCTCTATACTCACCTCTCCAGAGCTCTCCACCACTTCTTGTCTTTGGCAGCTGCCTCCAACATTGGAGCTCATAAGGAATATTTTGCTCAACCCCACCATCAGGTAAAACTGCATCATGAGAGGAGGCCACATGCTCCACCACACTCAGAAGCATCAGGCAATTTTGCAGTGGCGGCCAAAGAAAAGGGGGGTAGTTCTGGAGAGGTGAGAATAAAAGGGTCATGGGGTTGAATTTACACAAACCTTGTAATTTTGCCCTAAATGGGCAAATTTGAACAGATTTCAGATTTTGGATTTTTTTTTTACTTACATAAAACTGATCTGTCAGATTGAGAAGTGCTATATATGTATATTAAAAGAGATTTTATTTAAAAGTTTTTATTATTGCAAGCTGTCACTGTTATCAAGTGACCTCTTGCTATACTCATACATCCCTAGTACTTACTGTTGCACCTAAATGTTCTAGTTTCAGCATTCCCAGAATCCTCTTAAGGCTTGTTCACACCATGGTGGAGAGAAATTAGTTTTTCTGTTCTCACCACAGAAAATCTGAAAAATCTGCAACGTATATAAAACTCACTGAAACAGGCATTAAAACTGACGTAAACTCATGTCTCTGCAAGTGAAATCTGCATGTTTTTTGTATCAGTTTTTCTGCACATATGTTGTGAACAAGGCATAGTTCTACGCTACTCAAAAAAATTAAAGGAATACTTTGAAAACACATCAGATCTCAATGGGGAAAAATATCATGCTTGATATCTGATATGGACTGGGTAATGTGTTAGGAACATAAGAATGACCCATTGTTTGATGGAAATGAAAATTATCAACCTATAGAGGACTGAATTCAGGCACCCCAAAAATCAAAGTGAAAAAATGATGCAGCAGGCTAGTCCATTTTGCTGAAATTTTATTGCAGCAACTCAAAATGGTACTCAGCAGTTTGTATGGCCCCCTCTTGCTTGTATGCATGCCTGACAATGTCGGACCATGCTCCTAATGAGATGACGGATGGTGTCCTGGGGTATTTCCTCCCAGATCTGGACCAGGGCATCACTGAGCTCCTAGACAGTCTGAGGTGCATATGAACCTACGCATGATATCCCAGCGGTGTTCTATTGGATTTAGGTCAGGCGAGCGCAGGGGCCATTCAATGGTATCAATTCCTTCATCCTCCAGGAACTGCTTACATACTCTCACCACATGAGACCGAGCATTGTTGTACACCAAGAGGAACCCAGGACCCACTGCACCAGCATAGGGTCTGACAATGGGTCCAAGGATTTCATCACGAAACCTAATGGCAGTCAGGGTGCCATTGTCTAGCCTGTAGAGGTCTGTGCGTCCCTCCATGGATATGCCTCCCCAGACCATTACTGACCCACCACCAAAACGGTCATGCTGAATGATGTTACAGGGAGCATAACGTTCTCCACGGCTTTTACTTCTGCCACATGTGCTCAGGGTGAATCTGCTCTCATCTGTGAAAAGCACAGGGCACCAGTGGTGGACCTGCCAATTCTGGTGTTCATTGGCAAATGCCAATTGAACTCTGTGGTGCCGGGCAGTGAGCACAGGGCCCACTAGAGGACGTTGGGCCCTCAGGCCATCCTCATGAAGTCTATTTACAATTGTTTGGTCAGAGACATTCACACCAGTGGCCTGCTAGAGGTCATTTTGTAGGGCTCTGGCAGTGCTCATCCTGTTCCTCCTTACACTGAGCAGATACCGGTCCTGCTGATTGGTTAAGGACCTTCTACAGCCCTGTCCAGCTCTCCTAGAGTAACTGCTTGTTTCCTGGGATCTCCTCCATGCTCTTGAGACTGTGTTTCGGAGATGCAACAAACCTTCTGGCAATGGCATGTATTGATGTGCCATCCTGGAGAAGTTGAGCTGCCTGTGCAAGCTCTGTAGGCTCAGGGTATTGCCTCATGCTACTGACCCCAGCCAAATGCAAAACTAGTGAAAAACAGTCAGAAAAGAGGAGTAGGGAAACAAATGTCAGTGGCATCCACCTGTAAAACCATTTCTGTTTTGGGGGTCATCTCATTGTTGCCCATCTAGTGCACCTGTTGTTATTTTAATTAACAACAAAGCAGCTGAAACTGATTACCAACCCCCTCTGCTACTTAACTGACCAGATCAATATCCCAGGAGTTTAATTGACTTAATGCTATACTCTGATTAAAAAGTGTTCCTTTAATTTTTTTGAGCGGTGTACATACTTTCATACTGTGAGAGAGATATGGGTTTGTTCATACACTGTGGGTATTTGATTAGTGTTTTAGGGACATGTTGACTAAGCTTTCAATGTTTCATTGTGTTGGCAGATACACATTGGATGAATTTGGAACAGCGAGAAGGAGTGCCGTGGTGCGTGGGTTTATTGATGCACTCACCAGAGGTGGGCCTGGTGGAACCCCCAGACCTATTGAGATGCATTCTCATGATCCATTGAGGTATTTGAAGAATATCAACAAACACGTATATCTGCACTCAAATCATGATGTGACACATACTAACTTCGGAAAATCTCAGCACAAGCCCAGCTTCAGTTACGTTAAGATTTGCCCCTATTCTACAAACACACACGTTATCTATAGCACATGAAAGAGAGTGTTAAGGTGAGACAAGGAAAAAGATGAACAACTGGTTGATGGATAGGTGAGCAGAAGGTAGAGAATACCAGTGAACAGGCTCTAGGGAAAACATAGCAGAAGACAAGAAGCACTGCTGAGCAGGAGCAATGTACACGAGGAAGTAGTGAATAAGATCATATGAAAACATTGCACAAAAAAATTGCATGTGTCAAAGACTGTTCTTTATGATGAAATAAAAAAAGCAGGATCTATGTCAGATTTTGTATGTTTGATGTAAAGAGGGTAACTTATTTTTCCTCTACTAAAAAGATACGTTGGCGATATGTTGGCCTGGCTTCACCAGGCTACTGCATCAGAGAAAGAGCACTTGGAATCTCTTCTGAAGCATGTCAACATCCAAGGTGAGGCTAAAAATATTTAAATACTTTTTCTGTAGTTTTGGATAAAGTGGGAAAGGGTTAGGCTGTCTGCTAGGTCATTGTTGCTGTCTGTGTTCCCTATTGAGAGATTTACTCTCATCTGTTGTCCTGGAGATTGTTGCCCCTGGGACAGAAAGCAAAGGAATGTCTGGGACAGAAAGTGAAGGGAACACTTAGGGGGTACAATATCCCTTTTCACTGGGTTATTATCAGTGGCCGTCATAGCATGGGTGACATTAAAGACAGATATGTTACTCAGCTTGTGTAGGTTTTAGGTTTGACTCCACAAGCCCCAACACTGTGCCAATGTATGGGGCTCACCATAGTGATTTTGAGTTAGGCCATTTAAGGACGTTACCCTTCCAGCTTGAAGCATAAGTCTGCAAGTATCTTTAGTCTTCTCCTGTACTGCCGTATGCAGCAATATCCTTCTGCCTTCGTGTATGTTTATCACCCCTTACTGCCACTCATCTGTCTCTTTGTACTTGCTACTTCTGCAAATTTAATGAGCTTTCCTCTGAACCTCTGTATTATTTACATTTTCCCTGTAATGGTATTGCATACTGGGCACACAAAAAGCAGTATGCGGTGGCCATGTTGTTCAAGTCCCAGTTCACCCTGGCCATTTTTTCAGAATAAAAGACATAGCTGCAGTGACCTTACCCCCCCCCCCCTTCCCTCTTCAGTGTATACAAGCAACATTTTTATCAGTGCTTTGATGAGAGTAGCAGTGTCTACCCTTAATACCCATTTCAGATTAAGTGTCCTCCTAAAACTGTCAAATTTGCAAGCTTGATCTATAAGGAAAGCAACCAGATATCCTGCCAGATTACCCCTCATTGTAAGTACCTTAGCTAGAGTCATTAATAATACACATTGCTGTCTCTCTTCCCTGGTAGAATCAAGAACTTGTGTATTTCAAAACTTCTGAAATAATAACAGTACAGCCAGAATAAGAACATATGTACTTCTATCAGTTAATTAGAAGCATTTTGAGTCCAAACATCTCTACTCTAGGAGTACTGGGAGCAGAACTGGCCCCATTCCTTCCCTAGGTGAACTGAACATCTGAAGCCTATAATATTTATTTCCCTTTAAAAGGTAGTTTCATGCTATGCTAGATAATAAATTGCAAGTTAGACTGTAACATGTAGGTATTCCTATAGAGAACTGGATCTGTTGCATGATCATAAACACAGAGACATCACATGGCCACTCCTCAGCCTCTTAAAAAGGGGCTGCCTTGCAGTTGACAGCTCTTCTGTACCATCAAAATAAGAAAGACCTGTCATGTCTTATGAGAGCCACTGTACCATCTTGCTCATTGATTGGAGTCTGTTGAACAGGACTTGATAAGTATTTTCATTTTTCAACCCTTTTGTTTTGCTGTTGCAATGTTGTCTCTTTATTACTTTTATATGCCTTTCTTCTGTAAATATATCATATGCACCATTTGTTACCTTTTCATTATCAAACAATATTTTGAAAAGTGTTAAAATTATTTTTAATGCGCTAATGCAACATGTAGCCACTTGACCTCCGAAAGATTTTACCCCCCTGCATGACCAAGCCATTTTTTGCTATACCGCACTGCACTACTTTAACTGACAATTGCACAGTCATGCAACACAGTGCACAAATTCAATTTATATTTTTTTTCACACAAATAGAACTTTTTTTGGTGGTATTTGATCACCACTGTGGTTTTTTTATTTTTTAATGTTATAAATAAATTACCATTTTGAAAAAAATATATATTTTTTTTACTTTTTGTTATAAAACATATCCAATAAAAAAATAAAAAAGCATTTCTTCATAAATGTATTCTGCTACATGTCTTTGGTGAAAAAAAAAATCCCAATAAGTGAATATTAACTGGTTTGTGATAAAGTTATAGCGTCTACAAATGCCAGTAAATATACTGGAATTTTCTTCTTTTTTTCTTTTTATACTAGTAATAGCGACATTAGTGACTTATAGCGGGACTGTATTAGTGTGAAATGCAGTCTAAAGCTGACACTTTGTGGACACTGACTAAATGACACTGACATCACCAGTGACACTAATACAGTGACCAGTGCTAATATGCAGTGCCACTGTACTAATGACACTGGATAGGAAGGGGCTAACATCTGGGGCAATCAAAGGGTTAACTGTGTGCCTAGCCAGTGTTAATATGTTAACTGTGTGCTGTTTTTACATGTGATGGCTTTGATTTCCTGCTTTGGAGAGAGACAAAAACCATCTCATCCCTGCTGTAAGTAGAGAGATCTGTGTTGGTAAGCAATCACAGACACAGATCTCTCTCCTGTCTTCCACTCTGATATTTGGCGGGTCCTGCCATAAATCATAGGAGGGGACCTGCTGATTGGCATCTAAGAGAGCCAGTGAGAGTGCAGCCAGGTGGACAGCCACGTGTGTGCCCCCTACCCAGAAATGATCCATCATGTATATTTACATAATTCTGTGCAGTTGGCCAGCACCTTGGCAGTAAAACTACAGTGCACGGTTGGCAAGCAGTTTAAGAATCTGTCTTTTGAAAAAAGCTACTACATGGTAAATCTCTGAATATACAGTACATGTCTGTGCTGAGAGTGTGTACAGATGTTTATTTACAGTCATATTTGTCATTGCTTGTGACGGTTTGATAGGTCCAAAGCCATCAGGTGGCAGTTTGGTGCTTAAAGGGTTAATTGCTTAGTTAACTAAACCCAGTGACAACTGCTCTGTCTGTTGGCAAGCTGGAAATCTTTGTGCAGGGTGAGGCTGAGAGTGTCATTGTTGCGTATCAGTGACAGCATGGTGTTCGTTTGGCCAGTCATTCGTCACAAGTTGGTGAAGGTGACAGTGGTCTGACCTGCATTCGTCACATTCCCCTCACCCTTTACTGTGCCGTGTACACTGTTCAAATTGCCCCCCCTACATAATATCCGAAACTTGTTTTCAATGCCTTCCACTTTGTGCTCCTGCTCTCAGAGAAAAGATTTCAAACGGGGAATTTAGTAGAAGACTGGAGTATAAATCACCGGTCACAATGCTGCGATTTGTGTGCAATTTCAGTGCGATTTCCGAAGACTTTTTTGCTACTTGTAAATATTTTCAATGATTTAATGCAATTTGCAGTGCGATTTCCATTATATTCTACAGTTGTGCTCAAAAGTTTGCATACCCCAGCAGAAATTGAGAAATTTTGGCATTGATATTGAAAATATGACTGATCATATCAAAAAATGCTCTTTTATTGAAGGATGATTATCATATGAAGCCATTTATTATCAAATAGTTGTTTGGCTCCTTTTTAAATCATAATGATAACAAAAAATCACCCAAGTGGCCCTGATCAAAAGTTTACATACCCCAGCAGAAATTGTGAAATGTTGGCATTAATATTGAAAATATGACTGAGCATGCCACACAATGCTCTTTTATTGAAGAATGATGATCATATGAAGCCATTTATTATCAAATAGTTGTTTGGCTCCGTTTTACATCATAATGATAACAGAAATCACCCAAATGGCCATGATCAAAAGTTTACATACCCTGGAATGTTGGGCCTTGGTACAGACACACAAGGTGACACACACGGGTTAAAATGCCAATTAGAGGTTAATGTCCCACATCTGTGGCTTTTTAAATTGCAATTAGTGTCAGTGTATAAAGAGTCAATGAGTTTGTTAGCTCTTACGTGGAAGCACTGACTGACTATGGCTTCATATGATCATCATCCTTCAATAAAAGAGCATTTTTTTGCATGATCAGTCATATTTTCAATATCAATGCCACAATTTCTGCCAGGGTATGCAAACTTTTGAGCACAACTGTATGTATTTGAAGACACAACAAAACTTCAGAAAAAGTAATGCAAGACCTACTTTAGAAATTACGCTTCAGAAAATCGCATATGTTAAGACACTGACATTCACATTCATTAAATGCAATTTCAGGTGCGATTTCAATTCGCAGATCTCACCGGTGTGATCAGGCACTAAGGATGATGAGTCACGACAAGAACCTTATTATCTATAGCTGACTTCATTTGTCATTCAGATGGTACCCTTATCTATGATCTACAGTCTATTGCGAAGGTCTTTAGGGACTACTGTATTACAAAAAAAATTATACAACTGTCTTTCCCCTGACACTCCCCCTCCTTTTCATTCAGCTAAGTTCATTGAATTTATACTTCTTAGACTTCCAAAATTCCCTTTCAGTGACTTAATATCTCTTAGGCTACGTTCACACTAGCGTTGTGTGCAGGCGTGAGAAAGGCGTTTGGGAAGCGTTTTTACCGCTTCCCAAACGCCTCGGACAATTCTGCACATTGCAGCACATAGTGCTGTTCTAATGGGAGCGTCGCAGCAAAACGGACACCTCTGGTCGAGTCAGAAGGCGTTGAAGTCTCCTATTCTAGTCTATGGTGCCGCTCCGCAAATGCCCGGCCGGCATTTGCGGTGTGGTTGCGACACAGTTGCGGGGTGTTTGCGGAGCGGTAACACCATTCAAACTTCATTATAAGCATTTGTGGGGTGTTTTTAACGCTCGGCAAATGCCTAGCAACCGCCGCTGAACCACACATGCTGCGTTTGCCGAGCATTAAAAAACGTTCCGCAAACGCTGGACCAACGCTTGCCAAACGCTATAGGGGCGTTTGGCAAGAGTTGGTAAAACAGTCAAGTGTGAATGAGCCCTTAATGTGAACATAACTATGGAGGAGATGAAAGCCATTCTAAAAGATTTTACTCACCACAAATCTCCTGGCCTCCCCCACTCATATAGTAAAACTTTTTCTACCCATTTGGGCCCCTCACTTGCTTGACTTTTATAACGCTCTGCTTAAAGGGGAAATGCCCCATTCTCCGTTTCTTAATTTGTATATAACAATGTGACCTAAGCCTGGCATAAACACTACATGTCTGACTAACGATAGACCTATAGGGTTACTCAATTTTGACAACAAAATATTTACAAAGATTCTGGCTAATAGACTCTCTTAAATGCTGCCTTAAGGTATTATTAAAGATTAAGTTGATTTTAGGTGGACCATAGATCTAATAGATGTGGTAAACAAACATGCCACCCCTACTCTGTTACTGAGTCTAGATGCTTAAAAAGTTTTCAACAGGCTTGGATGGCCGTATATGTTTTCCATTCTACAACATTTTGGCTTAAAAGGCCTGTTTTTTTTTTCTTTTTAAAGCACTCCAATATTCCAATAAATCCAATATTCTTCTCCTTCATCACAAGTAAACTCACTCACACAATGTCCTCTACCTTTCCTATGTACAATGATACAAGATAGGGATGTCTGTTCTTTCCCTTATAGTTTATTCTTTGTTTAGAACCGTTCGCTGAGGCTATCCGATCTAATTGAAACATACATGGGATTCCTATTAGATATAAAGAATGTAAACTGGGCAGCACAGTGGCTAAATGGTTAGCACTTCCGCCTGGCAGTACTAGGGTCGTTGGTTCGATTCCCAGCCACGGCACCTCCTGCCTGGAGTTTGCATGTTCTCCCTGTGCCTGTGTGGGTTTTCTTCTCACACTCCAAAGACATGCTGGTAGGTTAATTGGCTCCTGTCTAAATTGTCCCTAGTATGTGTATGTATGAATGTGAGTTAGGAACCTTAGATTGTACGCCCCTTGAGGGTTAGGGACTGATGTGAATGTACAATATATATGTAAAGCGCTGCGTAAATTGACGGCGCTATATAAGTACCTGAAATAAATAAATAAACTGTCTTTATTTTCAGACAATATATTACTTAATCCTACAAGCTCTCATACCACTCTTCCAACACTACATCATGTTTTAGAGGATATTAGTCAGTTGTCGGGTTATGTGATGAATTCCTCCAAGACAGAGGCCTTACTCAATTCACATACCCTATGCACTACTTTCTGGTCAACATTTATTCAAATATATCATCACTAACATTACTCCTACATACTCCGCTTTATTTAAGGTGAATTTCCTACCACTTATTCAAAAGATCCACAAACTATTAAAACAATGGGATAGCTATAATCTATCTCTACTTGGGTATGTTTCAGCTCTTAAATTGTCCATACTCCCTAAGTTACTATATATATTTGAGACGCTCCCTGTTTTAGTTATGTAACTTACAAAAAGTCTTCAATATTTTTGGCATTATAAAGGTATTATAAAGTATTGCTAACTCTGTCCTTTATTCTTTGAAGGAAAAAAGGAGATTTAAATGCTCCTGACTTACTTAAATACTGTCACAGTATACATCTCTGTCACATAAAGTCTTGGTCTTCTCAATATGCCCCAAATCATTGGACGGAGAGAGAACAAGACAAATTGTTGCCAGTACACCTCAGCTCTTGGTATGATATAATAACGACAAACACTTCCTCCCTAAACTGTCACCGATAGCCTTTACATTACTGATATGGTTAAATGTAAACAACACTTCTCTCTCATGTCACCATTCTCCGGCTTGACTAATCTTTTATATAACCCAGAGATTCCGAACAGTCTGTCTATGGTACAAATGTTACCTTGGAGTCCAGCTAAATTATATCATCTTAGACATTTTACCAACTCAACTACCTGCAAACTTTTTACTTTTGATGACTTGAGGTCCTGGAAGAAATTACAATATCAACTTGTTTTACTCCTACTTACAATTTAAACTTTATTTCTTAATTAACGATGATGAGTCATCAAACCTGCCTGTGGCTTGTCTCCATGTCACTCCCCAACTTTACTGACTTTCTTCTGGAAGTGGCATCTATCAACCATATGTTGTGCACAGCTAGAACGTATGGGTTTTCAAACTGTTTCTTGGTTTGTGTTTCAGTTGGGTATTTAGCTGTGTGTCTGGAGCTGACTGGCCAGTAGGATTTGTAATGTCTCTGTCTCATTTATTGCAGGAGTTGAGGATAATATCCAAGAAGTAGTCGGACATATCACTGAGGGTGTCTGCAGACCACTGAAGGTGAATAATTGCACAATCACTTTCTACAAACCCCAATTATACGTTTTTCTTAAAACAAATTATATTCAGTAATACACGGTGTGACCAGTGACACCAACTAACAAAAGTGAACACTTTGTATTTCAACTTTTAGGAAATAGGTATGTTGTTGATGCATCTGGGCAGACGTTTTGTGCATAGGACTGCAAATCCAGCTTCTGAATGTAAAGTTGATTTTACACATCACAGTTGCTCTCTAGGGATTACTAGACAGCTTTTATGAAAGAGGGAACAATGACAGCAGCCCCTATACACAGGCACTGTAAAATGGAATTGTGAGAAGAATGGCATGAGCTACTTTCATATCTTATCTCAACCTGCAAGGTCCTGCAGGAGGGAGGTCATATTATATTACCTTGAAAGGCACATTGCCTAGGAAAAGCCAGGAGAGGAGTACATGCACAAGATCTGAGGAGAATGATTGACATGTTACACCCACTTGTGACACTTCTAAAGAATTCCAAGATTGCAGCATCTACAGATATTTAAACAGCCATTTGCTTTCTAGGTTACAGGAAAAGATTTTGCGTACATTATGTTCAAGATACTTACTTCCAGTCATTACCATTGGGGCTATAGCTTGTGTTTCCATGCTTTGGGCAAAGATTTGCTTTGAGCATTCTCTCCAGCCTTTCAGGAGGAGTCTTTGGGTCATGGCTATATAAAATAAGGAAACCAAGGTTTACTATAGCTGTTTCAAGTGTAGTTACTAGGATAGTCCTAGAAATCAAATTATTACTTTATTGCTATCACTGCAGGAAACTAAAATCTGATTTGTTGTTCTTGGTAACTGCTTTTTGAAGAACATTGTTATATGAGATTATGTGAGTTAAGGACCTTAGATTGTAAGCTCCTTGAGGGCAGGGACTGATGTGAATGTACAATATATATGTAAAGTGCTGTGCAAATTGACGGCGCTGTATAAGTACCTGAAATAAATAAATAAATTGGACTGAATTGATAAAAATTCCATAAAATCATGGATCCCAACAAAAGGGCAGTAGGCAAGTTTTTCACCCACTTGCAGTGAAAGCATATTTTTTGTAAGTTGAGGTTTAATGCAGTAATAGTTTAAGACAAACAGAACATACGTATTTTCCCATCATTTTAGTATTGCTAACTGGGTGACAAGTGAAAACAAAGTGGTTCCTTTCGAAATGTTGTTGAAACTATTTGAAAACACCAGAAGGCCACATTCTAATGCTATCGTCGTTATTCAAACTGTCATTTCTGCTTGTCCAGTTTAATTGAAGAATGATAACATAGTCACATTCAAGGTTATGTTTTTGTGTATAGAAATAGGATTGTTTACATCACTGTGGGAATCTTCATTTAAAAGAATGTAGCTTTAACACACCCAATGGTTTTGGCTTTGTTGTGGGCTTCATCTGGTAGGCAGATGCTTCTCATAATCCATGTAATTCGGATAAGGGCTCCCTAACTGTTGTCAGTTTGTGTGCCACACTCAAGCAGGATTTAAAAGCTAGAATGAAGATAAATATTAAACACTAATATCACCACTTAAATTACATTGAATCTAAACTACTGGTAAAAGAAAAATCATCCCTTGCAGTGTGGCAGGGGGACCTGCATTGCAAGGGTTAAATGATCATTTATATGCCCAGGGTCCATCACTCCACTGACACAGTCACTGGCATGTCACCAAATACAATGCAGAGACTGCCACCCTGCATTGGATGTGAGGACACCAAGGGCCACCCACAAGCTGGAGCATCGGGGAGCAGAACAGTTTGCTGGCTGCAGGAAGAGCCGCAAGGATACCTTTTTTTTCTAATTTAAATCTGGAACCCTTGGCATAAATGATCTAGCCAGTCCAATCCATGTGCTAGAATGCAGTTTTTGGGCTAGTTCAGTGTTGTAATCAGAGCTTGCGAAAATTCCCAGTGTGTTTTTCAAGCAATGACTGTCATTTTTGATGTGCTGAGCAAGTGCTTGGCAGGCTTTTAGCTAGCTATTTTAAAGGTGCAATTTGATTTGCTTCCTTTATATTTGCCCTCTCTTGTTCCTCCCTCTGCGACATACCAATAAAAATTTTTTTAGACCCAGCAATGCCATCGATACATTTCTGTGCATCTATATGCCAAATAGGTATATTATGGCTGGTGGGAATGGCTGGCAGGGTGTTGTACATAGCTTCCTAAAAACATCACAGCACCCTGCCTTTGTACTTCCCTCAAGACCCTAAAGCCCTGATGGAAGCAGTGAGCTGGCCCTTGGGAGTTATGTAACTGTTAAAAATACCCTGATGGTTGCATGTAAGTCTGGAGGAGTGCATGTTTCTAAGGAGGCATTTGCATGCAGACTTCCCTAGGTATTGTCTGCATGTGATGCTGAGTCTCCATGGCTGAAAGTACTGAAGTACAGTTAATGAAAAGGGGTCAGGCTAGGGATGAAAGGGTTAGATGATCCTAGACCTCCTCTAGCAAGGAAATGTAGTTGACTCTATCGGACTTGCAGCAGCTTCTAATGCACAGTGGGAAGCTCACAATGTGCAGTGAAATCAAAATCAAGCAATCTCAGTTCAGGAGAGGATATTGTCCTACAGTTTAAAACTGAAGGTAAGGCTGGAGTTCAGCTTTAATGATCCCTCCAGAATCATAGAAACACAAACTATATGCTTCTGCAATACTTCCTAACACCTGCATAGCATAAGAAGTGTTTGAGAATTGGTTCATTGACTTTTTAAAGGGATCAGAGTTGCCTTAGATTTCAAGACCAGCGCATTGACATTCAAAAGACAGCAACACAAAGCAAAACTTGTCTCAAATGTGTACAAACACATTCACTTACATTTGTGAGAGTAAGGAAAGCATTTTGGGAGTATTTGAAATGCTTACAACCACTTAAAACAGACCCTTCAGTCCTCAACAACTAAGCCCTGTAAAGTGCACTCCCCCACCCCCATTCTTAATTTGCAAGAAAAGAAAAAAAGAACATTACCTGCAAAAAAAACCCCCAAACTCAAAACCTTATACAGCGCTATTGGCTTTTGTAGATACAATTTAAATGAAATTCTAATCAAAGTGCAATATTGTACAAGAATGTGCATAAGTAAAGTGTCCATGTGCATCCAGTTATCCACAACAGTTTTCAAGCTGCTTGCTCTCAATGTGTCCAAGCAAAAAGGGCTTTCTTCAAACAAATGATAAAAGTTGTGCCTTTTTGTGTCATACAGTGCTTTTGTGATCCTCCACCACCAACACAGAAAACTCACTAGATTTATATGACTACCTTTCACTGGTTAGTTATAAAGTGCTTAGTGATAGAAGTTTACACCATCCATTTTCCATTGGGGCCAGATGTATTTCTTCCACTAATAACTGATGCGGCATATAGGGAGAGATAGAGTGAGACTGCCATAGTGTAACAGCTTTAAAAAACATTTATTATATAAACTGTTTCCACAATGTCTGCTCACATTAGCAGGTGCATGACCTTGCAAGGGGAAAAATACATGTGCTCTAGTACATTAGGAGTAGCAGGATATGGCTCAGTAGTGTGATACCTTCACAGCCATCTTCCTTCTCCCTTCTGACTCCTAGATGCAACACTTCCAGTTTTGCTGTACAGGATGACATCACTTCCTGCTGTGCCCCGACACGGTGTTTCTTCATCCTGACATTCTCAAGATGCTTGGCTTGGAAGCCCTCATTCCCTGCTCTATGTACCGCACGATTAACCCTTTCCTTTCTATTCAATCAACTTGAATTTACATTGTACATGTATGGTTGCAGGCATCGCCAAATAAAAACTAGATAAATTCACTTCTATAAGTTAAGATACCATGCTTTACACTCCACCTATATGCACTCCACATGCTTATTGACCCTCATGCTCAAGTAATAAATATGTTCACAAAGTAACTACCAACACTTACCTCTCCTTCTGTCTACTGCCTCTTACATGATGTACCCTTCTAGATGTGTTGTTGTTTGTAGTTACTTTGTGAATATATTTTAAAAAAGCTCTCACCCATGCCTACATGAAATTAAATGTTTTGTCTGGAGTTAGGGTTTAAAGCATAAACGTTTTCATTATTACTGATCAGTGGATAAGAGATTATACTTTGCATTGCAGCATCGGGTTCCCGGTTTCCTTCCCATCAGGGATACAGTACTGTATGTGTGAAGTTTGTATGTTCTCATCATGCATGGGCTTTTCTACAGATATTTTGCTTTTCTGCTAAAACCCCAAAACACACTGGTGTAGGTTAACTGGCTTCTGATGAAACAATCAAGACATTAAGCCTTGAAAATTCAGTGGATTGTCAAAAAAAAAAAGGATGACTATCTTGTTTATTACTAAGAATCCTCAGCTAGTGAGACCATTTGTGACTTCCACATTGCATGCAGTTTTGCTACCCTAAACTCAGCTGTATATTCCATAATTCTGTCATGCCAGAACACATGGTTCTCTCAGGTTGGCTATTCCAAAGATGTATGTTTGCCTTGGGTTCTGTCCTGCCCTCTTTACCACTGGATTAATTACAAGGCTGCTCAACAATTTTTATTTTAATAACGTAAATATCCTACTTTATTTTTTTGTTAGGTTCGTATAGAACAAGTTATTATTGCAGAGCCAGGTGCAGTGCTGCTGTACAAAATTTCCAATCTTCTGAAGTTTTACCACCACACAATAAGGTAAGAACCTGAAGTGAAAAACTTTCAGTGACCACATATCTTATTTTTTTTTTATTACAGGTACTTATGTAGTGTCAACAATTTCCACAAAGCTTCCACAGAAACATGATCCTTTGGCTAAAATGCTGGTCAACTGAACTCCCATACAAGAACCACTTTGAGTGGTTACCCTTCGAAGGCAAACACCACTTTGCAGCTCCTTGGATACATACATCAAGGAGTTTACAGAGAATTATTAAATCAAAAATGCAAAAATATACAGTATGAAACATTATATCCTTTACCACCCTTCAAACATGAATGGGCTGTTTTGTTGTAATTCAACTGCTACATGGTGTTGTACATATAGCTGGCATATGACTTAGAAAAGACGACTGCGTAACAGAGATGCAGTGTATATCAGAATTTACATAAATCCCTTTTTTACACTTTTGATACACATCCGCAACTAATTATTGAGGTTGTCGGGTTCACCGAGTAAATTTATTCATATATTTAGGCAAATATCAGTGTGCAACAAAATTTTAGTATGTTTTCACATATTTACAGCAAGGTCCTACAAATGTAGAATTTGGCGATTTTCTGCAAATTTATTTTAATCCATTTTTAAAATATTTGAAGCCTTGAAATATTTTCTAAGTTACATTAAATGTGAATGCAATTTTACCCAAGTCGTGCTCCTGTTCAATTTTTTTCTCAAAGATGTTTTCCTTCAAGCTAAGAACTGCTTTTAAATAAGAAAGCTCCTCAAATTGTTGTCTCTTCTAGTGCAATTGTTGGCACAAGCGCCTCTACACTGCTGACTACAATAGAAGAAATGCATTTATTAAGCAAAAAGATATTTTTCAACAGTCTGACTTTACATGCAAGTAAACTGATGGACAAGGTAAGGTAAGGATGAATATTGCTTCAGAATGGTGCATTTACTTGTTTTAACTACATTGTACTGTGTGTAAAAAAAAAAAAAAATGATTAAAACTTTAATCACCTTGACGTTTATCTAAATAATGAACCATTTTTGGGATCCCTTTTTTAATGTATTGATTTTTATGACTGGCATCTTAGTCAGTCGCTATCCCAAAGTGAACTCGTGTTCTGTACATTCTGGTGGCTTACACTGTAACAATTAGAGGCTTATTTATAAAGGTGAGGGGCAATCTAGGCACACTTGCTGCATTTTTTATGATGCATATATGGTGGTCAACCTAGGAAATATCTAGAGGGATCTTTTCAGGGAAGACTTTCAGAGGGACAGAGGTCATCTGAATTCTGACAGTTGCTTGGCAACTGTTAAATACTGTCTCCATTCTTCTGTGCAGTTTGTTGATCAGAATTACAGGAAGCAATTCTCAGACATTAGATAATCTATGAAAATGCTTAACTTGAGCACCTATTTCCCTTATAATCACAAAAACAGAAAATTGAAAAATAGAGAAAAATTGTTTTTATGTAGCTGCCTCTTTAGTGTGTTATAATGCATTTCCGAAAGATTAAAATTAACAATAAAAGTGTGGCGTTTACACTCTATTTACATACATAATGTCTTTAATTATCAAATGTACATAACAATAAATGTGAAAGTCCCACACCAGACAATGTGTGAAAGAATACTCCTTGCAGTGCCTAATTAGTGTCTCTTCATCCTAATTTTGATAGTGCTTCACCACTTGTGCCACTCCAATGCACTCACCACAAATCCATGACCCCTGAATTAAAAGGAAGGTCAAATGCACTTGTACCAAAAGCTTTTCTCAGTTCACTGTTTTCTTCTATAGAGATCTTTCAACAGCCATACAAATTACCCTCAATAATAAATGGATAAAAGCCAGAGGAAATAATATCCCACAGTATAGTATTTAGAAGTTAAAATGCCAGAAATAAAAGCTAGATTTCCACTGACATGTTTAGGTGCCCAATATCTCGGCACCAATACACTCAGCATGTGTAGTCACTGCCGCTGCGCTCTCAGGAGCCAGCATGCGTTCCAGTCACTAGAACCAGAAGTGATATCAATACATAAAAATGGATATGGCAGATGTGTTGACTGCCTCTAGATGTTTCGCCACCACGGCGTCCTCAGGAAGCTCCACTCCGCCATATTCTTGAATCCTTATATACTATACCCTAATTCCTGTTTGGCTAATGATTTAGAGTCTTCAAAAAAATGTTTGCCATCCACTTTCCAGTGTCCTATTTCTTATTATATTTGTTGTGTAGATTTGTGTTGAAATTTACAATTGGCAAAACAATATAAAAACCAAAGATACTTAGATAAAAAAAACAAATAAAACCATATATAAGAAAGTTATGTAAAAAAAACTTTTGTATAGGCCTAGTGCTTTTATAATAAACTTCTTTTACATATATTGGTGTAATATGTGACCCTGTTATTCCTATACCCACCCTGGTCTGCTCCCCCTAGTGGTTACCTACATATTTTTCCACAATTTTAAATGAAGTTTTACCCTCACATCCATATTTCTATAGAAAATAAGTAGAAATAAATATACACTATATTGCCATAAGTATTGGGATGCCTTCTTTACACGCACATGAACTTTAATGGCATCCCAGTCTTCAATATTGAGTTGCCCCACCCTATGCAGCTGTAACAGCTTCAACCCTTCTGGGAAGGCTGTCCACAAGGTTTAGGGGTGTGTCTATGGGAATGTTTGACCATTCTTCCATAAGAGCATTTGTGAGGTCAGGCACTGATGTCGGACGAGAATGCCTGACTTGCAGTCTCCACACCACACTAATTCATCCTGAAGGTGTTCTATCGAGTTGAGGCAGGCCAGTCAAGTTCCCCACCCCAAACTTGCTCATCCATGTCTTTATGGACCTTGCTTTGTGCACTGGTGTGCAGTCATGTTGGAACAGGAAGGAGTCATCCCCAAACTGTTCCCATAAAGCTGGGAGCATGAAATTGTCCAAAATGTCTTGGTATGCTGATGCCTTAAGAGTTCCCTTCACTGGAACTAAGGGGCCAAACCTAACCCCTGAAAAACAACCCCACACCATAATCCCCCCTCCACCAAACTTTACACTTGGCACAATGCAGTCAGGCAAGTACCGTTTTCATGACAACCGCCAAACCTAGACACATCCAATCTGGAATTCTCTGAATGACTTTCTATATCTTGTTAGATGTATCAATTGCTTTTTAAGCACTTCACTTCATGCCCATGCTCTTGGTCCATTTCCAAATTTTTCTTCCTTTATGTTTGACTACAAACTAGGATATCTCCATGCATAAAGTTCACATAATAGTAGGCTAGGGATAAAAGAAGGCTAAACTACATGTTTTACTTAGAAATGGGGATCATCTTACTAATTCTTACTATGTGTATCACTATTTACTTTTTTATACTTGATATATAAAGAATCAGCGAGCGCTTAAATAAAAGAGCAGCTATGCACTAAAAGAAAACCTTCAGAAAGACATATACAATATTTGTGCAGTGCTAAAATAATAAACACAATCCTGATGCGTGTAAATTAAATATCATAAAAATATATATTTCCAGTTCGTGATAAATAGAATAGAATATAATCCTGATGTATATAGATCATATGTCAACCCTGCTGATTGATATACTACCAGGAATAACTGTGTCACCTTGGGTCTTAATTTTATTCATCTATACATTGATCACGGACTTTAAATACATTCAAGACCCAAGGTGACACAGTTATTCCTGGTAGTATATCAATCAGCAGGGTTCAGTGAGTGGCGATATATAGATAAAATGCACACTCCCCAGATGCGCAAAGGTATTGCGCAGTATACTAATCAATGGAAGTCTGCCAGGAATCCCTCTTTAAGGTGGTACAGGAATCAGCCCAGGATAGGTGAATATCATCAGGGTTGTAAGGTGGCGTTAAAACCGGAGGTCCCCTTTAAGGACGGGAGTGCAGCCTCTTCCAAATACAGGGATGGTCACCAGGGGGAGCTCCTGAGTGCGCAATGGATAGTGTTCTGCTTCTCACACTGAGACACAGCTACAGTAAATGTGTGGGTTCCTGGTGTAGTCAGGGGTATCTTCGTCAGGTAGTTAGGGCTGTTTATCCCGACTCCATTAATATAAGGTGTAGGATCAGACAGCGTTTGGACACTCTGCTTCCAGTGTCTAAACGCTGTCCGATCCTACACCTTATATTAATGGAATCGGGATAAACAGCCCTAATTACCTGACAAAGATACCCCTGACTACACCAGGAACCCACACGTTTACTGTAGCTGTGTCTCAGTGTGAGAAGCAGAACACTATCCATTGCACACTCAGGCTGATCCTACACCTTATATTAATGGAATCAGGATAAACAGCCCTCAATACCTGACGAAGATACCCCTGACTACACCAAGAACCCACACATTTACTGTAGCTGTGTCTCAGTGTGAGAAGCAGAACACTATCCATTGCGCACTCAGGAGCTCCCCCTGGTGACCATCCCTGCATTTGGAAGAGGCTGTACTCACGTCCTTAAAGGGGACCTCCGGTTTTAACGCCACCTTACAACCCTGATGATATTCACCTATCCTAGGCTGATTCCTGTACCACCTTAAAGAGGGATTCCTGGCAGACCTCCATTGATTAGTATACTGCGCAATACCTTTGCGCATCTGGTGAGTGTACACTTTATCTATCGCCACTCACTGAACCCTGCTGATTAATATACTACAGGGAATAACTGTGTCACCTTGTGTCTTAATTTTATTCATCCATACATTGATCACGGACTTTAACCGTTTCAATACCGGGCAATTTTACACCTTCCTGCCCAGGCCATTTTTCAGGTTTCAGCGCTCTCACACTTTGAATGACAATTGCGCGGTCATACAACATTGTACCCAAACTAAAATTTTATCATTTTCTTCACACAACTAGAGCTTTCTTTTGGTGGTATTTAATCACCGCTGGGGTTTTTATTTTTTACTAAATTAACAAAAAAAGACAAAAAATTTTGAAAAAAAAACACATTTTTCTTTGTTTCTGTTATAAAAGTTTACAAATAAATAATTGTTCTTCATAAATTTAGGCCGAGATGTATTCTGCTACATGTCTTTGGTGAAAATAACCCAAATTAGGATGTATTTTTTAGTTTGTAAGAAAGTTATAGAGTTCACAAACTATGGTATAGATCTGATTATTGATCAATCCTGAAGTACTGACAGCCAATCTAATTTCTTGAGGTCCAAGAATGTCAGAATAGTACAGATATCCCCCAAATGACCCCTTTTTGCAGAGTAGACAGTCCGACGTACTTCATAAGAGGCATGGCGAGTTTTTTGAAGTTGTATTTTTTTGTCATAATTTTTAGGAAAATTAAAAAATTAAAAAAATTATTTTCACTATTTTTTTTTTTACATGCTGTCACCAGTGCAGTACAGCGTCATCATATAACTGGCATGGCGGTGAACAGGGACACTGACTGGTGACAGTATGAAAAAAAAAAAAAATATATATTTTTTAAATTTTTTTATTATATTTAATTTTTTATTACATTTTTTTTATTTTTTTTAAGATTTTTTTTTTTCATATTTTATTATGACCAAAGTAGTACAATGTTACCATAGTAACATTGTACTACTTTGGGGAAGTGATCAGTATTTTTTTTTTATTTTTTTTTTTACACAATTTGCTTATAGCAAAGAATTACTTTGCTATAAGCAAGCATTTACCTGAATGAAAAATTCAGCTTTTCTTTTTTTTTTTTGTGCTTAGCTGTGATTTGGTCACAGCTAATCACATGACATGTGCATGTGATTAGCTGTGACCATTCACAGCTAGGCACTAGTATACAATGGATGGCATCATGAATGAAGCCATCCATTGTATACAACTGTCATGTGACCTGCTGTGATTGGTCACAGCAGGTCACATGGTACCAGCAACGGGAGCCGGTACTCGGATCTGTCATCGGCCGTGTCAGAGGTGCACGGCCGGTGACAGATCGCACTGCTGCGCCGCTCTGCATTAGCGCAAACGGCGCATGTGCGGGAGCACGCCAAATGGCGTGCACCCGGAATGCAGGGACACATTTGAAGCCGCCAAACGGCCATTGGCCGGGCGGCTAATGGTTAAATACATTCATGTGACATATGATCTATATATATTAGGATTAGATTCTATTCATATTTATCACGAACTGGAAATATATATTTTTATATTTTATTTGCACGCATCAGGATTATGTTTATTATTTTAGCGCTGCACAAATATTATATATGACTTTTTTTATACTGCTCATCTATTTTTATAATGTCATCCGCCTTAAATCATTATCCATGAAAATTTAATTGACACTTTCTTAAGGTGGAATTCTGGTCTAAACCTTATCTAATCTTAAACATGTTCTCACCCCCATTCTAGGTCTTGTACTAAATACCCTGAAGAACAGGGGTGCTCAGTAAAATTGATTTCACATGTGGCATGCAGAGCCCTCTGCTGTGGCCTGTGACCTCAATCCAGGGAAGTACATGCCCATGCTCTGGGATGGCGGGTCGGCAAGCCAACCTGCCTCCTAGAGCATCAGAGCGCATGGAGCCGGCACAGGTGGCCGCGGAGGAAGCAGGAGCTGCATAAGCTCCTGTTCCAAGGAGAATGATCCAAGTCCCCTTCTCCTGGGGCCTCTCTAGCAGCCCAGAGAGCGATGCCAGCAGAAGCTGGAGAGGAAAAAGTCAGTGTATTAAACTTCACACACACACTGAACTTTTGCAATGAGTATATTAACAATTATAAAAAATGGCTGATAAGCTGCTTTCACACTGATCCACAGGTGCAGCGCAGTGCAGTGGCTTTCCTGTGGGTAAGCTGCACAGAGCCATAGATTTCTGTTATATCCTGCAGGTTTGGTGTGCTTTCTGAAAGCACACCAAAACTCCTGAATGCAGGAGTCTATGGCAAAGCCCAAGAAAGCCGCAGGTGCACTGCAGCTGTGGTGTGGGTAAACCGCAGCGCATTCGTGTGAAAGCAGCCTTATAGGCTCAGGACAGTAAGGGCTTGTTTACACTTGCAGTTCATTGTGGCCCACGACCGGTTACCAAATCACTTAAGTGGCCCTCGCTCTTTAAAAGGTTGAGCACCCCTAGTGTAGAAGAGCAATGCTTATACTTAGAAATATAGATATACCACTTTATTGCTTTAGGCAGGGTATCCTATTTAATAAGCTCAAAGATCGCACCTATTAAAAGGTGTGGGTGTAAACCAAAAAATTATAACGAAAGAAGTAGTAGTTGCAATGAGCCAATTACCGAAGTAGGTAATAAACACCCAAGCAATGTAGCTTATATGTAAAATCACATATTTTTATTATTCCCTTTGGGAGAAAAGGTAATATCCGTGGATGGTGACATATACAATCACTGAATACACATTAAAAACAATGAAAGACAAGCAACCTGAATTGCAACATTGAATATTTCTAGTGGTATCCACTTTGACTGGTTGAGATATACAGCAGCATATTAGCAGAAATAGCCAATATTCAGCCGTTTATCACAAGGCTTTGTGTTGTACACATGTATATCCTGCATATACAATGATAGCAGTAAGACAAAAAATTAGCCAAGTATATAGCTAGATATGCATAATTATGACTATTGAATGTGTGAGAACTGCAAAAAAAATGCAAGTTGAAAAAAGAAATGAGTATGTCCATTTGTAAAGTGCAGGAAGGAGTTCCCATGGAATGAAAGATTCATACTGTCCCATGTTCCTTCATAGCTTGAATACTGTGTGGTTTAAGCCTCCATATATCGTGAAAATATGTAGATATCTTTATCCCTTCTGGGTATTCCTCCAGATAGACAACATGGCAAATGTATTGTGAAGCTGAGAATAAATTGCAAAACTTCAGATGATGTGTGCAGTAACAGTTAACGATGTTTTGACAGTGCACCCCACTCACCACTGTTGTACTGGCTAATGGCCTAGCCCAGGGGTAGGCAACCTGCGGCTCTCTAGCAGTTGTGGAACTATATTTCCCATGAGACATTGCAAAATTGACAATTACAGCTATGACTTGCAGAGGCATGATGGAACTTGTAGTCCTGCAACAGCTGGAGAGCCACAGATTGCCTACCCCTGACCTAGCCGTTTCCCAGGAAATAGATTCTCAGCCCGATGAGACTTGATTATCATGTTGTAGATATAGAGTGGATTATTCACACAGTTCCCGTTATGGCAATGATCAAACCTCATATCACGAATATTCCTTGTGCAGAGTTCCCGCCAGATCATGAGGCATATCTCATGGCACAGTAACATGGCCGCTCTCACCAGTCCATGGTGTTGTCCATGTGGGACGTTGCTTCCGGGTTTGATGACGTCAGTACGTTACATTGACGCGTTTCGTCCGCCAATCAGTGCAGACTTCTTCAGAATAGGGAGGAGACAGTAAAGGCTGCTTTAATACCCTGTACCTTAATTGGGAATAATTTACAGCTCCCCCTAGTGACCAAAAATCATCATGACTCATTCAAAAAGATTAAAAAATGACAGTATATCAGTAAGAGTAAATAATCCACCCTAATGGAAGAATTATTTTAACATGGCAAATATTCAGAATTACTCAATTTCAATCCAAGAATACCTTGAAATTAAGTTCAATAACCTTTGGGAACCAAAGTTTCAAGAGTGTATATCCAGAATTTTTCTGTAATAATAATTTGTCGAAATCACCTTGTCTTGGGGAGATGTTAAGGGAAAAGATACCTTTTACCTTGAAGCCATCAATTCGTCCATTATGGACTTCTTTGAAATGTTGAGCTAATGGATTTTCACTACCATTTTCTTTAGGTTTATGTTTAGATTTAATATCTCTAAGATGTTCACCTATGCGAATTCTTAATTGACCTTTTGTTTTTCCTGTATAAAGTTTTTTACATGGATATTCAATTATATATATGACCTTGGAACTAGAACAATTAATGAAATTACAGATATTGTAAAATTTCGTTCTCCTCGAGTTTGGAAAGTTCTTAGTTTTATCCACATGGGGGCAAATTTGGCAATGTCCACATGGAAACATACCAGTTAGTGTAGGTTGTTCAGTTAGCCAGTTACTTCGTATTGGTTATCTATATTCTGATCTTACTAGTAGATCATTTAAATTGGCTGCCCTACGTGCCACCATTGAAGGCTTTTCTCCCACTATATTAGCTATAATAGAATTAGCTGTCAGTACCTGCCAGTGCTTTAGCATTGTATTTTTAACATCTTGCCATTGTTGTCCAAATTTAGTAATGAATCGAATAGGTCCTTTAAATTTTGAAGATTGATCTTGTGTCCTTGTGTCAAGTAGTGTTTCTCTATGGGCTTGTATTGCTCTCCCTTTTGCTTTTCTAAGTGTTCTATGGGGATATCCTGTATCTCTAAATTGTTTATACATAGATGTAGCTTCATTTTGAAATTGTGTTATATTTGGGCAATTTCTCCCAATGCTTATACTTACCTATTCCCTGGGCTTTCTGATTTGCGCACATGATTGGCTCTCAGCGCTGGCTTAAGTCGACAACAGATACATCATGGTAAGCCTGTGTGTGACATCACGCATCAGCGCAGGCATTGCAGCCATTGTCTACAATCTCTCTTCTTCCCTGAAGCTAGTGTTGGGAGCCAGTCATGTCACTGGACCGGAGCACCGAGGGAATATGCCTGTATACACTTCTTCTACAGGGTAGTTAGTATAGGACTTAGAATGGGGTGGGAGCCGGTTTAGACCAGACTTCTACTTTAACAATTGCGCTTAAAAACACATTCCAATGCACTTATAGAATATGAGCTTGACTGTCTTGTGCTGTCATCCCCCTGGCACACTACTGCACACCTCTATTGTGATAAATATTGACCCATTATTGATTTTGCAAAAATTATGGAATTTTTGTTTGGCATATCATATTTTGTTAGATTTCTTAAAGTGTTACTAAACCCACAACAGTAAAATCAATCTGTATATGCAGTAAAGCATGCTAATTATACGCAGTGTGGAACGTAAGGGCTTGATCCTCTGCAATGTGTAAAAAAGATGTTTGATCCTGTCTTCTTTGATCCTCTGCTTCTTCCACATTCCCCATTTCATCTCCTGATAGAACACAGCCTTGGGGACACTGTACAGATGCTCAGTTTGGTGTGTACTGCTAGATAGTTGGGTTTTTTTTTGGGGGGGAGGGTGCATGTGATCAGCACAGGGCCAATCAGCACAGACAGAGGGTCAGGGGTTTTGCAATCTCAGGGCAGTGAGAGGAGAATGAAAACTCCTCCTACAAGCTTTAATCAGTGCTCAGATGAATACTGATAGTCACAAGACTGCTCTAACTGCTGATGAGAAAAGGTATTTTGCAGTTTATATTTACTAAACTATTTGCATTTCCATGTTCTGTGTACTGTGAGAGACCAGATATAGTGAATGCAGGGTCCTGGGTTTAGTAACACTTTAACATTTGACACATTACTCACTTATTACTTTTCGAACCCTTTAACTTGAACAATTAATTTGTGCATTTTATAAATACTTGGCGCATCAAGAATAGTTCATAAAGCCCTTTTGTGTGGCTAATAATTAATTCTTCCATTTGATCATGCTCTTGTAAAAGCAATGAATTTAAAGTGGTTCTAAAAGCAAAACGTTTTTTACCTTCCTGTATTCCCTGCATTAGGGTAAAAAATGTTCTACTAGCGCTTCCCCCCCACCTTTAACCACTTGGCAACCGCACTATAGCCGAATGGCGTCTACAGCGCAGTTGACCAGTTCTGGGAGGACGTCATATGACGCCGTCCCACGCGCAGCCAACAATCTCCATGATCACTGTGTCCTACGGACACAGCTAATCACGTGATGTGGTAAAAGGCCAATCACAGCGTACGTTTACCACGTGATCAGCCGTGTCCAGTGACACAGCAGATCACCGGTAACTGCAGTTGGCGGTTATCGGCTGCACTTTCCTCACGTTGTCACAGCATGAGGAATGTACTGCAGATAACTGGCAATTGTCAGAGGACGGATCGGCACCGATCATCAGGGCACTGATCAGTGCCACCTATCAGTGCTGCCCAGCAGTGCCGTCAGTCAGTGCCACCCAGCAGTGCTGCCCATCAGTGCCCATTATTGTTGCATATCAGTGCCAGCTCATCAGTGCCGCCTATTGCTGCCTATCAGTGCCCATCATTGCTGCCTATCAGTGCATCCCCATCAACGCACATCAGTGAAGGAGAAAATTACCTGTTTGCAAAATTGCATAATAGAAACAAAGAAACTTTTTTTTTTTTTTGTTTTTAACGCAAAAAATAAAACACCCAGCGACGAGTAAATACCACCAAAAGTAAGCTCTATTTGTGTGAAAAAAAAAATGATAAAAATGTCATTTGAAATAGTGTTGCATGACCGCGCAATTGTCATTAAAAGTGCGACAGCGCTGAAAGCTGAAAATTGGCCTGGGCAGGAAGGGGGTATAAGTGCCCAGTAGGCAAATGGTTAAACACCTACCTGACTCACTATCCACCAGCAGCCCTGCTCACCTCTCTTCCTGGATTCACAGGCTTCACTGAGAGCAATGGGAGCCATAGGCTTCTGCTGCTGTTAGTCAAAACCTGTAAGGAGCAGGGGGTGTGTGGCTAAACTGCACTGTGTGTGTCTATGAATGCACACAGCCTGGCTCTGGAGTGTGCCCGCACGGGGGCCCCAATAGTATACAGCTTATTAAGGGGCACCCACAGGGAGAAGGAGAGGTCAGCGCCGATGAGGGACTGCCAAAAGAAAAGGGGCCAGACTCTGTGCAATGTTGTTGCACAGAGCACATAAGTATAACCTGTTTTTTTTATTTAATTAAAAAATATTGCCTTTAGCCTTGGTTCACACTGATGCGATTTCTGATGTGAATTGAATCACACTGAATCGCATAACAAGAAAAATAACATTGGTTCCTATGGAGCCTGTTCACATCAGTGCAGTGCAATACAGGGTCCTGTGCTTGTGTGATGCTATACAGTGTGATTCCATGGTGCATGAACTTCAATGGAATCACTTTCAAACTGCTTATCCATCCTATTACAATACGTTTCCAGCAGGTTTGGTTCCCCAGCACAGAAATTGTAGCTGTATCCAAATTGTGTATTGCACTTAAACTGCAACTTGAAAATTACACTTCAAATCTGATCAAAATAGCACTGCATCAGTGTGATCCCAGCCACAGAAATGCTTTAATTAACAGAAGTAGCATTGTACTGAAAACGCTGAACAGCATATTACATGAAGTATACTGTAATTTACCTTTTGGGGACTGATAAAAATTCATAGCTCCCAAAGTGTTCACTGTATTATTATTTTTTTTTACACGCATGCACTGTATGTTAGGTGTTACTCTAGCTGATGACACAAAGCGTCTCTTTAGTATTACTGGTATTGATTGTGCTCTGAACGAGCTGTTCCTGTTCTTGTTCTGTGTCGTGTTCAAGCGTATTTTGACTTTAATTTAAGCTAGCAATAGGATGATGTTTTCATCCTTATATTGCACGATGCTGATGCCACATAAAGCTTGGAAACTCTTGTTTTGCCTTTCCACTTTATATTTAAGTCTGACTAAAATAGCTGGAAATTAAGTATTTTTTATTTCCTTAACTGTCTAAATGAAGAATTTGGTGGAACACACAGTACAATCCCTGTATTGCACCTTCATGGGAAAATAGCATGTTGCTATTAAGGATGTACATTAAAGTAGACCAGTCACTTTTCTAATGATATATAATATCAGATGTGGTTGGCTGAGAACCAGGTACAAAGGAAACTAGAGAAACTAATACAAACAAATCACCAGGTCCAGATGTCTTACACGCGGAAGTCTTCAGGAAACTTATCTAAGCCAAGTTGCTATTTTTATTTTTTTAGAAAACACATTAATCACTGAAATAGTACCAGCTGATTGGCTTAGAGCAAATGCGGTACCAGTTTACTAAAAGGATCAAAATGTATACTAGAAAACTATAGACCAGTCAGTCCAAATTTAGCCATACAATGGTCTGTTTTTTCATTCAGCCAGCGGGTTGATCGAAAAAACTGACCCAATTCCCCCATCCACACATTCAATGTGGTTGTGGGGATCATCTCCACTGCGTCATTGTATTTGTCAGAATGCACTGCATCCTATTGCCTGTAGCGCTGATCAAGCGAAAATATACCAACAGGGCGGTTGAACAGAAGTTGATCGGTAGATCGACTTCTGTTCAACTACAGTGGCCACAAATGGATCGAAATTCAGCAGGTCCCTGCTGAACTGACCAAGTTTCAATCCATATATGGCCAGCTTAACATCAAAAGTACATAAGAGGTTTTGAGGGAATGGTAAGGGAGTCTATACAGTGACAAAGGTACTATTAGTAATGAACCAGCATAGATTTATGAAAGAACATTCTTGTCAGACTAACCTATTATCTTTCTATGAGGAGGTAAGTGAGAAATTGGATCGTCAAGGTCCAGTGATCATTGCTTATCTAGATTTTGCCAGGTAGTTTAACACTGCACCTCATGTTCAATCTATAAAATAAGGTCTGTTGGAGGTAGTGTATGTATGTATGTGTGTGTGTATATATATATATATATATATATATATATATATATGTATGTATACACACACACTATATTGCCAAAAGTATTGGGACACCCCTCTAAATCATTTGGATCAGTTGTTCCAATCACCTCCATGGCCACAGGTGTGTAAAATCAAGCACCTAGGCATGCAGACTGCTTCTACAAACATTTGTGAAAGAATGGGTCGCTCTCAGGAGCTCAGTGAATTTAAGTGTGGTACCGTGATAGGTTGCCACCTGTGCAATAAGTCCATCCATGAAATTTCCTTGCTACTAAATATTCCTCGGTCAACTGTTAGTGGTATTATAACAAAGTGGAAGAAACTGGGAACAACAGCAACTCAGCCACAAAGTGGTAGACCACGTAAAACAGAGTGGAGTCAGCACATGCTAAAATGCACAGTGCTCAGAAGTCGCCAACCGTCTGCAGAGTCAGTAGTTAAAGACCTCTAAACTTCATGTGGCCTTCAGATTATGCACAACAACAGTGCGTAGGGAGCTTCATGGAATTGGTTTCCATGGGCAAGCAGCTGCTTCCAAGCCTCACATCATCTAGTACAATGCAAAGCATCGGATGAAGTGGTGTAAAGCACTCCACCACTGGACACTAGAGCAGTGGAGACGTGTTCTCTAGAGTGACTAATCACACTTCTCTGTCTGGGAATCCGATGGACAAGTCTGAGTTTGCCAGGGGAACAGTACTTGCCTGACTGCATTGTGCTAAGTGTAAAGTTTGGTGGAGGGGGGATTATGGTGTGGAGTTGTTTTTCAAGGGTTGGGTTTGGCCCCATAGTTCCAGTAAAGGGAACTGTAAGGCGTCAGCATACCATTTTGGACAATTTCATGGTCCCAACTTTGTGGAAACAGTTTGGGAATGGCCCTTCCTTATCCAACATGACTGTGTACCAGTGCACAAAGTAATGTCCATAAAGACATGGATGAGCGAGTTTGGTTTGTAGAAACTTGACTGTCCTGCACAAAGTCCTGACCTCAACCCGATAGAACACCTTTGGGATGACTTAGAGAGGAGACTGTGATCCAGGCCTTCTGACATCAGTTCCTGACTTCACAAATGTACTTCTGGAAGACTGGTCAAACATTTCCATAGACACACTCCTAAACCTTGTGGACAGCCTTCCCAGAAGAGTTGAAGCTGTTATAGCTGCAAAGGGTGGGCCAACTCAATATTGAACCCTTCAGAGTAACACTGGGATGCCACTAAATTTCATGTGCGTGTAAAGGCAGGTGCCCCAATACTTTTGGCAATACAACGTGTGTGTATGTATGTGTGTATATATATATATATATATATATATATATATATATATATTATAGTGTGTGTGTGTGTGTGTGTTAATGACATTCTTTGAAAAGTGTCAGTGTTGTTTATACTGTTGTGTATGCAGAACCATGTAATGGATTTCAAGGGTTTAATAAAGGCCCCTGAAATCTAGTATATTATACATTAATATAATAGACATTGTGGTTGGTTGGTAAATTTTCTGATTTACTAAAACTGGAGAGTGCAAAATCTAGTGCAGCTCTACAGAGACAAGAATCGCTTTCAAGTTTTATTGTCAAAGCTTAATTAAACAAGCTGAAGTTAGAAGTTGATAGGCTACTATGCACAGCTGCACCAGATTTTGCACACTCCAGTTTTATTAAATCAGCCCCTTTTGTGTGTGGAGTTTGATGTCTTGTAATTTGTTACTTTTTAGCTGTTATTTTCCTTTAACTTTTGTTCCTAAATATTGTATCCTTCCGACTGGAAGTGTGCAGGCAATGCGTATCTTCACTAAATTATTGAGTTGTTTATTAGATGTGATAGTTGGAAAGTACAGTGAAACTGATGTGTGTAAGTTGAATAGGCCTCTATCTTGGTTATACTATAAAATCAATCTACTTTGATACACAAAGTGGTACATTGTCTCTCTAGTTTTTCCTTTTTTTGTTGCATTTTAGAATTCTAAGCTTCTGTAGTCATACAAATGTCTCACAGATTGGTATATTATTTACATTTTTCAATATTTCGAAGTGCTGAAGAGCTGTAAGAAAATTCTGGTGTAAAGGAAAGAAGGGATGTTACTAGATGTGTTTTTCAGGATACAGTGTAGAAAAGGACTATTTGGGTGGATAGTAACCCTTTTTTTCCTTCTCTATAGTTGTGAATTTCTTTCTATGATGATTGATCTATACTTTTCAAGTGGTAAAGAAAATATAATGACACTTGTTGATTATACCCTTCCTTGAGTTATTTGGAGAGCTTGCATCTTCCATTGTTTAACATGTATTTGTTTAATTGCATTCTTTATCTTTGAATGTTTTATGTGCTAAATATTGGAAATCGGATATCTTGTTGCTTTTATGTTAATACAGAAACATTTTCAGTGAATAAGAAAACTGCCTAATTTTTTTTCCATCTTTCAAGGTGGAGTTGCCTCCTGTAGATCTAGGTCCAAGTTCTGCCCTGAACCAAACACTGACCCTATTACGAGAAGTTTTGGTTTCTCATGACTCTTCTGTGGTTCCTCTGGATGCTCGACAAGCTGACTTTGTCCAGGTAAACAAATTATGTTCACCTGATTCTGTATCTATAGCTAAAGCTTTTATTTAGTTTTCTCTAGTGTAGTGTCCCATTCAGGGATGGGGGGGGGGGGGGGGGGTTACATTCACATCTGTCCTGTAAACACAACAGAAAATGATGAAAATCCCCTGTCAGTAAGTTGCCTCCACAAGAGTCCCTATTGGAAAATATCCCTCTCAAAATGTAGGATTTTTTTTTCACTTTTAGTCCCATTGACAATGGTCACTAGGGCAAATAGAGGGAGGGACACATACAGCAATAAAAGGTTTTAACTCTTCCCTATGTTATTAAAAACTAAAAAAAAGTTTGTCTTCTACAGAAAATTTTAGATTACTGCATCCAGAATGCTGATTCCCCATACACACAATTGATTTTTGTGCTGAAAGCAGTGTTTTCTGTGTTCAGCAAAACTTTGTTGAATACTGATAATACAAAATATCAAAGTATTGATGGCTACATTTAGCATTGAGATATTTTTCATCTTGTTGTGTTATACTTTCTGGATAATTTACTGTATGACCTATTTCTTACACCAGTGTATATGCTGATACAGTGGCTGTGCTTCCTTTGTTTGGCCAGCTGTGGTATCACTTACGTGTGAAGAGAACATTGTGCTCAATTGGGAATCAATTGCTCTCTCAGGAAGGGTAACATGGTGTTCTGCTTTGTATATCCTGAACTTCCTTCTAGGTGCTGTCCTGTGTCCTGGACCCTCTGCTACAGATGTGTACGGTGTCTGCCAGCAACCTGGGGACAGCTGACATGGCCACATACATGGTTAATTGCCTTTATGTAATGAAGACAACACTTGCTTTGTTTGAATTTACTGACAAGCGTCTGGAGATGCTTCAATTTCAGGCAAGTTTCATTTGTCCATTTTTTTCTAGCAAGATGACTTGGGTGGAAAAAATGTGTAAATCTTTTTCAACAACTTATGTAATTAGCAAACAATATTCACTGTATTCACTATCACTCTATGCAGCCAGAGGATGACACAAACCTTGTAGCTTTACAGCTTCTGGTGTCACTCGTCTTTAACCAACTATGCTAAATATGATCTCACTTCTCTAGGTACTTTTCTTGTGCACTCTGTCTGAGCACCCTTTTCTGACCTCCGGAACGGATTAATTGGTTTTCAATGCATTTACGAATTATCTTTTAATCACCTCCCTGTACAGTATTTATACCTTTAAATTGCACTTTATAAAGAGTTTGAACAGATAAAATCCTTTTTTTTTTTAAACTTTTTTCTGACCTCCGGAACGGATTAATTGGTTTTTAATGCTTTCCTATGCGAAACAGTGTTTCGGTTTATTTTTTGCATATGAAAAGTCCCGCAGAACAAATTAAGATCGTAAACCGAGGTACGCCTGTATATGCTTACCTATTTTCATGACACTTCAGTCCAATCCAGCTCCCCTGTGTTAGCCAGTGGTGGCTACCGGAAAGAGGAGGGAGCACTGACAACAGATGGATCATAGGAGTCTATGAGTGACGTCACCAGTCCCTGGCATATCCAGACATTGTTGGGAGCTCTTTCCTCTCCCCTGCAGTTGCTGCTGGCTGACACAGGGGAGATCACTGGAGCAGGCTGAAAATAGGTAAGCATATACATCTTTATTAAACAGATTGGTCAGCAAAGGTGTTAGGAGAGGGGATGGAGCATTTTTAAGATTGGATGGGCATTGTTTGGAATTCCACTTTATCAGAGTTGAGCATTTTTGAAAATCTGATATTTCACTCTAAAATGTTTTAAATTGTGCTGGCTTACTTATGAAATATTCATAGGTGCCTACTTGTTTAGCTTTACATGATGTCTTGCCCTATAAACTGCCTGACCCTGCACTGTTACAGTATATGAATTCAGGCTGTTAACAGGACAGAAACCTTCGGGTGACTTTCTGATGACAGATGAAGAGTCAGACACATAGTAAATAAACAAGGGGAGATCTTTCACCAGTGAACCTTACAGGTCATTATAATCTGAGACTGAATGTTTAGATTATTACCCAAGTCCAATTGTTAATGGTTCTCAATAAGGCTGGTGTCCTTTGTTTTAATGCAAAACCTGCTGAGATTGAATACAGTGACTGCAAGAAACTGTACAGAATATTTTTCCTTTTTTTTTCATCAAGATTGATGCTCACCTGGACACGCTGATCAATGAGCAAGCCTCATTTGTATTGACCAGAGCTGGATTAAGTCAGATCTACAACTGTGTTCAACAGCATAAGCCGGAACAGGTGAGGAAGATAAAACCGATCTCACATGAGCAATAGAATGAACATGCAATAACCTGAAATAATTGGTGTGACGAACTGCCTGCCCACCATTGTTTGTAAGAAATGTAAACAACAAATGGGGTATATCTTAGAGTGTTAAAAAAGCATTTCTCAAATGTTGTATAAAACTGCATCTCTGTGTCTAATGATCAATAGGTTCAGTAGGGGGTTGGAGCCAAATTAAAGTCTTTCTTTTTTATGCAAACATTCTGAAATTACACATTAAAAATAGTGCATGCATGCCTGTAAAACTACATGTGTTGTAGTTTTGTAAACCATATTTTGTGAATGAATACAAAGTTTCCTCTGAGTGGTTTGCGTAGAGAGCTAGGCTGATGATGTCATGCTCTTCGACTCAGCCAGTCATAGGAAGCTTTGTATTTATTCACAGAATACAAAGCTGCCTATGAATGACTGAACGCCGCTCAGACCAACTGTGTCTCACAGCCGGAACCCATCGCCATGTACTGTATGTAGCTGAAGCTACAAATAAATTTAATACAGCACTTAGAGCCAGAGCAGCACATGAAGGAAATTCTTTATTTGGACCAACTTGGTCCAAACATACTATTTTAAGGCACAGGGAACCTGGAGACCAGTTTTAAGGTAAATCAAAATGGTTTTGGTCAGTTTTATGTTGGCTTGGTTTAGTTCGTGTGAAGGTTGTTTTATAACCTACATAAAGAATTTTGTTTCTTTTTGCAGGGACCACTTGCCAATCTCCCTAACATGGACTCTGTGTCACTGAAGGCTGCAATGGTATATGTATTCACTGACTTGTATAATACTTTACTTTCTGGTTTTATTTATGAATACATGTGCACTCTCATCCTAATGATCAAATACCCTTTCAATGAACTATGACTGGCATTTTATTATCATTGCTACTGCCTCTCCTTACAGCACAAGACAAAACCGATACCAGGAGACCTAGAAGCCACTAGCTAGTTCAAGCAGTAGAGTAGCAGGTTTAAAATGGAACAAAATTCAAAATGTAGTGTAGTTAGTTCTGCAATCCTGTGATCTATTTTCAGCTGACAGCAGGCTGAAACCCGCTGTCTGCTGATGTCACAGAGCCGGTTCAGGCTCTGAAAAGATCCCAACCAATTGGTGGGGATCCACCCAGAAATCTAGACTGGCACCTGGCTAAGCCTCTCAGCATTCCGCCGAGGGCCTGAGCCCACCGCTGCAGCCCCCTCCACAGCCCAGCGCTCCAGTGCACACTGGAGGGGCAGAGCAGACAGCCTGTGAATGGCAGTCCCTGGCTTTATGCTCACACTATACTGAGAACCGAGTGTTCAGCGGTCTTTGATCGCTCAGTTTGCAGTGCATTGCTTGTTTCTCTGCAGCCAGTGTTCTTTCAAAAATCAGGCACTAAGTCAACGAGCTATAGTGCTTAAACTGTAATAAAACTACAGGGATTCTAACCTTTTTGTTGCAATCACAGCTGTAGCCACATTTTAGTGACATGGCATTAGCAACTCTTCACCTCTACTCCCATGCCTAAGACCTCTTTCACATGGGAAGCTGAGGGGCTACAAATCAGGAGGCTGAGCCTGTATACTTATTGATTTTCAGGCTGCTGTGGGCCAGTCATATAATCTGGCTCCCCCATGTCAGCCAGCGGCAGCTGCAGGGGAGAGGAGGGAGTGCCAACAAAGAATTAGCCATGATAAGCCTCAGGGTGACTTTACCAATCCCAGGCATTGCTGGCCATTATTGGAGTGCTCTTTCCTCCCCTGCAGCTGTCGCTGGCTGACACATGACCAGACTGGAGCTGGAAGACAATAAGTATGGAGGGGGGTGCAGGGAGCATAATTAAGATTGGTTAGGTTTTAGCTGGAATTCAATTTTTGCCTTCCAGTTTCTTTGATGTATTTTGTTAATACAGAATAGTTGTATTCTTTTAATACAAAGGAACAGATTTTGGGGACACCACTGAGAGTTGGTGATTTGGGGTGTTTAGGATTTTTATTTTTTGTATTATTTTGTGAACTTCAGCTGAACTGTATACTGACTGATGTAGCCAAGCGCAGTGTTGGATTACTGCTGGATGTGTTTTATAACCACTGCATAATTATATGTTTGGTGCTTGTAAAAGTAGGTTGCAAATTATGGCATTGTATAAACAGTAGTGTTGATTACCTGCAATGTACAATTTCTGTCCACTTATTCAATTCAGCAAGTCTGGCTTTTGATATTTCAATCCAATGGAGTAGTAAATAGCTGTGGATTAGTTTTACCTTAGACCTTTTTGATGCTATAAATGGTACTAGCGAAATGGGGCCATTTATTGAACAGAAGTTTAATTCAGAGTGTGGTGAATACAACTTCTTATATTCATATAATAAATATAGGAGCAAAATGTTCACATTCCTTTAAGAAGAAGTGTTATATTTATACTAGCATGCTGTTTTTGCTCCTATTTGGTTTCTCTGTCTGGACTGTGTTCTTAAATCTAGGCTTACATGAGCAATTTAAATACCTTGCTACCTCCCTACTCTTTTACCCTCTTTTTTTTCTATGCTACTTATTCCCAAGCCTTTACCCCACCCATCCATCTGCCCCTACCACCTTTCTCCCCTCCTCTCTTGCCCTCCCCTCCAATCCCCTTTTTTTGCCCTATCCCATTTCTGGTCTTTTTCTGCTCTCTCTCTTCTGTTTTTCTTTCCTCTCTCTTTTGATGGAGCTGCTATGCTGCCCCAGTACACTCAGCATCTCCAAGATGTGGCTCTCTTATATTATTATTATACAGGATTTATATAGCGCCAACAGTTTGTTCAGTGCTTTACAATATAAAGGGAGACAATACAGTTCAATACAAAAGGGATAGGAGAGCCCTGCACCTTGGAGCTTACAATCTAGGAGGATAGTGAATGTTTACCCCTTTTTCACCTGCCCATTGTAGTTCTGTAGTCGCTCTCTCTTCAGTTTATTATTCTGATCTTTTTGTTGTCTTCAAGGCTTACTAGGTAGTATATACACCTGCATGTATTGTTTTGGTGTCTTATGCAACTTGCTGGCTGGTGTGAGTACAGCTGCTTCTTCTAGGAATTGCTTACATGTAGCTGAAAGAGCCTTATCCAGATACTTATTGTCAGAGTCAGAATTCACTGGGGATTATTTGGAATGTATGTAATGGGTAGGATATCCTGCTGTCATTTGATTGAACTAAAAACTGATGTATTTATTTTTCGTTTCTTTCTTACGGTTTGAATAGTGTGTGAAAGAGTTAGAAGTCCTGGCACTTTTTAATGCCTCAGTGTTGCTGAGGTGATGCACCCCCTGTATTTGTCCTTTGATCATTGTTACCAGTGATGGGAGATTCAGAATTGTTCAGTAAGGATACAAGTCCTAGTGGCGAGGGAGGAACACTTTCTGTTTTGTTTTGTTTTTTTTCTTCCCCGAAAACACCCCAACAGAACCCAGACAGGTGATCAAACCTTTCCCTACTCTTTCCATAGCTAAAAAGAAAGGTTTGGGGTTTAGCTACACCTGTTGACAATCATCATATTAGCAGCACATTGACTGCTGCTTGATTTTGCTCAGATCACTGCCAACAAGCAGTTAGCCTGGGTTCACACTTTTGCGATGTGGAATATCGCATGTGATTCGCACAGGAATCGCACCGCATTCCTGTGCCAATCACATACAATTTCTGTGCGGTGCAATTTGAGCCATACATTTGTATGGCTCAAATCACACCGCATCCGCACCAAAAATGTGCGGGACCCCTTTTTTTTTTGTCTGCACTAGAATCGGATCGCATGGATATGATTCTGCACATTGCACCGCATTTTGCAAAACGACTTCGGGGTGTTGTTAACTCAAAATACACACCTGCAACGGTTCGCATGAACAGGGTGCGATTGTGATGCGGTGCGGAATACGCACAGAAACTGGTGATTCCACCAGAAATTCCACTCCGCATCAGTGTGAACCCAGGCTTAACGTGTATGCAAAACCTCAATTTAAATAAATAATAAAACTGCAGCTTACCTTCCACTCTCACCAGTGATCTTTCCTTCCTTCCTTTTTCTGGTGATCCTGCCAGTTTCTTTTAAGTGGGAATAGTGTTACCCTAGGAAGTGCAACTGGAAGGAAATAAAACCAATTAGATTAAACTCATGGCACTGCCTGCAAGGAGATTTGATGGTCCAGTTTCCTCCCTCAGAATCCAAATACCATTTCAATGTTTATTCAACTATGTATACTCTCAGGTAGCATAGACTGTAAACTCCCGTGGAAGGTGGGAATTTGATAAATAGTTTGGTCTTCTGTGCAGTGACATTGTTTTACCTATCAGGTTCGGAAGATCTAAGGTCCTGTATTTAGGGTGTAACACGTAACATTTTCAGCCCCCCCCCCCCATCTCACCCCTCTTCCCTGTGACAGTGGGTGAAGGGTTCTTCTCCTCACAGCTGCTGGCACATTTTAAAAACGGCATGGCTGTGCAGGGGTTTTGCCCGCACAGCTGCATCATTCATTCACAGAGATTTGTGAATGAATGAACTACAAGTCTCATCTGCCACCATGGTGGACAGCTTGTAATTTTCAATGAATTACAAGCATGCTGATCAGCATCCTCATAGTTCACTGACACTGATAAGGGCAGAGAGCTGTCAGCAGTGTCTGCAGGAGCCTGATATTGCACGATCCACTGATTCTGGGTGCAATGTTTTGCAGGATTCAATGAAGAAAAAATGTTAAACGCAGATGATTTTGTAGTTTAAGAAACTGTGCATTCATTTTCTTACTAAAGATGACTTTATCCTTTAAATACATAAATGCAGCAAGCATCAGATTTGTTTGCTATAAGCAGAATCACACATATATACAGTGGGGAAAATAATTTTTTGATCCCCTCCTGATTTTGTATGTTTGCCCACTTTTAAGAGAAATGTAGGGTCTATCATTTTTATCATATGTGTATTTTAAATGGTAGAGACAGAAAATCAATAAAAAATCCAGAAAAAACACATGATACAAATGTTATCAATTGAGTTGCAGTTCAGTGAGTAAAATAAGTATTTGATCCCCAAGCAAAACATGACTTAGTACTTATATAGTAAGTGCAGCGCTAAAATAAGTGAATGATATTATAGTGAAAATAAAGTACGAAGTCAATCTGACATATAGCAAAAAAAAATTTTTTCTTTCTTTTTCAGCGGAACAGTCAAGTGCAGCATATAAAAATCAAATATTAAAAATTTTCAATAAATGTGAAACAGTAAAGTGCATCATAAAAGTGAGAATATAGAAAGTTCATAAAATATCAGTGAGTAAGAGCTATAAATTGTCCGTAAGGATATAAGTATGGCAATCACGGTGAAATATTGTGAAGTGATCCAATAGGGAATCCACCACCTCTGTCAGATGTGCACTCACCAGACAGCTACTGGTAAACAGCATGTAAGCACATCTCATCTGGGTACAGATAACAGCAATGAAACCTCTGCAAGGGATGCTCAGCCAAGGGCAAAAAACGCAGATGGACCCTCGCCTATGAGGAATAGCTCACCACAGGAGCCAAAAGTAGTATATAGTGTAGTATTAAATAGTGAATAAAAGACAATTCATGTGGAAATAAGTAAGAATGAAGGTAAAATGGAGTTGCTTGGCAACTCAAAGTTTCAGTTCCCTCCATACATTTCCTATAGGCCACTCTGTGACCTTAATGTACTTCTTCTTGAGCCACTCCTTTGTTGTCTTGACGGTATGTTTTGGGTCAATGTCATGCTGGAAGACCATCCACGACTCATATTCAGTGTTCTGGCTCAGGGAAGAAGGTTCTCATCCAAGATTGAAAAATAGGTGGCCCCGTCCTTTGGCCCCACAATGCGGCAAAGTCGGCCTGTACCTTTAGCAGAGAAACGGCCCCAAAGTATAATTTTCCACCTCTGTGCTTGCCTGTAGGGATGTGTTCTTAGGGTAATAGTCAGCATTTTTTTTCCACCAAATATGCTGAGTCGAGTTAATGCCAAAGAGGTCAATTTTGGTCTCATCTGACCACACCACTTTCTCCCAGTCCTTCTCTGAATCATTTAGATGTTCATTGGCAAAATTCAGACGAGCCTGTACATGTGCCTTCCACAGCAGGGGGACCTTGCGGGCACTGCAGGATTTCAGTCCATTTCGGCGTATTGTGTTACCAGTGGTTTGTTTGGTGAATGTGGTCCCAACTGCCTTGAGGTCATTCACAAGTACCTCCTGTGTAGTTCTGGGTCGATCCCTCACTTTTCTCATGATCATCCTTGCCCCATGAGGCGAAACCATGCATGGAGCTCCAGATCAGGGGCGACTGATTTTTTTTTTTTTTTTTATTTCTTCCATTAGTGAATAATCGCTCCAACAGTTGTCTTCTTCTCACCAAGCTTCTTACTGATGTTCTTTTAGCCCATTCCAGCCTTGCGAAGATCTACAATTGTGTCCCTGACATCCTTTGACAGATTGAATGGAAGAAAGAGAGTCTGTGGACAGGTGTCTTATACACATAATGAGTTGTCGTTAGAATGTTCTTAAGTGGACATGACTAATCTGTGTACCACATGAGCACATAGCCAGTCTGAGGGGCCGGAATTATTATCTGTTGGTAGGGGCTCAAAAAATTATTTTACTCACTGAACTGCAACTCAATTTATAACATTTTTATTGTGTTTGTTCTGGATTTTTGGTTGATATTCTGTCAACCAAATTGTAAGTGGGCAAACTTAGAAAATCTGCATGGGATCAAATAATAATTTTCCCCACTGTATGTTTGTTTATGTCAATTTTTAATAAGCCAGAACTAGATTCAATTGTTGAACAAACTTGGCAGGATTTTTTATATGGAGAGCTTTCCTAGTCAGCTGGTCATAAAAGTTTGTGTGTAAATGAGGATCTGCTTGTTGTTATAATTTACTTTGTTATTAATGACTTTAGGCGCAGTTTGATCGTTACCTGGCAGCTCCTGATAATCTGCAGATGCCACAGCTGAATTTCTTCCTCAGCGCCACTGTGAAGTAAGTGACATTATTTACTACTGTAACCTTTGGAAACTTTTATGTTTGCATAATTAGCATCAATTTTCAACTGGAAGAACAAGCAGAATTTGAAATGTGAATTTTCCGTTCATTGGGGATACAGAGTTCAATCTGAGACAAGCGATTGTTACTTCTTCCTACAGGAAATTGGACACTAGCAAACAAAAATGTTAGCCAGATGTAACCTCTCCCCCTACCATCATGCTCAAGTTTTTTTTTTTCTTTTTGCTACTGTCTTAGGACATTCAGAGACAAAAAAAACCCTTTGTACAAGACTTCTACTTCTGTCAAGATCCCCTTGTTCCGCAAGATCCTTTATTTACTGCAGAGCCAGACGGTTCAATAACCACTTGGCCCCCAGAGGATTTACCCCCCTTAATGACCAGGCCTCTTTTTGCAACTCGGCGCTGCACTAATTCAACTGATAATTGCGCGGTCATGCAATGCTGCACCCAAACGAAATTTACGTCCTCTTTTCACACAAATAGAGCTTTCTTTCGGTGGTATTTGATCACCTGTGTGCTTTTTATTTTTCACGCTATAAACAAAAAAAGACCAAAAATTTTGAAGAAAAACAATATTTTTTTACTTTCAGCTATAAAAAATATATAGTAAACTCAAAGTTGGTTATAAAATTAGGCCAAAATTTATTCTGCTACATGTTTTTGGAAAAAAAATCCCAATTAGTGTATATTGATTGCTTTGTGTGGAAGTTATAGCGTCTACAAACTATGGTATAGATACTGCAATTTACGCCATTTTTTTGCTGTACAGCACTGCGCTAGTTTAACAGACAATTGCAATACGGTACATAAATGAAATTTACATCCTTTGTTTTCCCACAAATTGAGCTTTCTTTCGGTGGTATTTGATCGCCTGTGCGGTTTTTATTTTTTGCGCTATAAAAAAAACTGTGATTTTTAGGTTTTTTTTATACTAATAATGGTGGCGATCAGCGACTTATGGCGGCGATCAGCGACTTATGGCGGGACTGCAGCGGACATTCTGACATTGGGGGGTACTAACTTGGGGTCACTGACATCCCCAGTGACACCAATACAGTGATCAGTGCAAAAAAAAAAACCACTGACACTGTACTAATGGCACTGGGGAGGAAGGGGTTAACTTTATTTTTCAGGGAAGGGTTATCTGTGTGAGGGGGAGTATTTTACTAGGGGGCGAGGGTATGTACTGGGGGGGGGGGACAGTGGGGGACAGGCTGATTGGGAAAGAGAAATTCTTCTGTCTCGATCAGCTTGTACTCGAGCTGTCAGGGAAGTGACAGAAAGCACAGCTACTGCAGCTGTGCTCTCTGTCACTGATTGCCGCCGATCGCCGGGAGATAGCCAGTAAGGACTGGCTGTGACCCGGCAACTGACATCCGCGGCTGTGATCGGCAGGACAGGTAGGGTGGCGGCGCGCCTCCTACCTGTTTACAAAACATACGTTTTAAAACGTGGTTTTGCCTGCCCGTGCCGCCCTGCCACCGTATTTATACAGTGGCTGGGCGGCAAGAGGTTAATGTAGTTTCTGTATCAGCTGGTCTGAGAAAAGCTTTGGAGGCTGTATCTGGATCCCACCATGTCAAAGATGCAGGGCTGGCCTGTACCATAACTTTAGGGCATTGGGCTGTACTGTGGGCACTCTCCAAGATACCTATTGTCCAGTGTGAGTCAGCTGCAGAAAACTTTACAGGTCCAGGGCTGAGATATACCGTATTTTTCGCTCCATAAGACGCACCTGACCATAAGACGCACCTAGGTTTTAGAGGCAGAAAACAGGAAAAAAAAATTCTGAACTAATGGACTGCAGACATAGTACAGGAGATGACCAGAGACTGCGGACACAGTACAGGAGATGACCAGAGACTGCGGACACAGTTCAGGGGATGACCAGAGACTGCGGCCACAGTACAGGAGATGACCAGAGACTGCGGACACAGTGCAGGAGATGACCAGAGACTGCGGACATAGTACAGGAGATGACCAGAGACTGCGGACACAGTACAGGAGATGACCAGAGACTGCGGACACAGTACAGGAGATGACCAGAGACTGCGGACACAGTTCAGGGGATGACCAGAGACTGCGGCCACAGTACAGGAGAAAACCAGAGACTGCGGCCACAGTACAGGAGATGACCAGAGACCGCGGACACAGTGCAGGAGATGACCAGAGACTGCGGACACAGTGCAGGGGATGACCAGAGACTGCGGACATAGTACAGGAGATGACCAGAGACTGCGGACACAGTGCAGGAGATGACCAGAGACTGCGGACACAGTGCAGGGGATGACCAGAGACTGCGGACACAGTACAGGGATGACCAGAGACTGCGGACACAGTACAGGGATGACCAGACACTGCGGACACAGTACAGGGATGACCAGAGACTGCGGACAGCACAGGGATGACCAGAGACTGCGGACACAGTGCAGGGGATGACCAGAGACTGCGGACACAGTACAGGGATGACCAGAGACTGCGGACATAGTACAGGAGATGACCAGAGACTGCGGACACAGTACAGGGATGACCAGAGACTGCGGACACAGTACAGGGATGACCAGAGACTGCGGACACAGTACAGGGATGACCAGAGACTGCGGACAGCACAGGGATGACCAGAGACTGCGGACACAGTACAGGAGATGACCAGAGACTGTGGATAGTACAGGGGATGACTGCTGACCTTTGGGGAGGGGGGGGAGCGGGCTTAGCACCCGGCTGTCATGCCCACACTACAGAAGCCGGGAAGACCGCGCCGCTGGATAGAGGAACGGGTAAGATGAAAGAACAACTCCACGGAAATGGGAGCGGGTATCTGTCAAATTCAGGTACCCGCTCCCCCCCCTCCCCAAAGGTCAGCAGTCATCGCTATAAGGTCCCGCTGTAGAGCTGAGCGGCCGGCCCGGTATTCTGACACGGTGGCAGTGGAAATACCGGACCGGCCGCTCCTTATTCGCTCCATAAGACGCACTGACATTTTCCCCCCTTTTTTGGGGGGAAAAAAGTGCGTCTTATGGTGCGAAAAATACGGTACTTACTGGTGGAATTCTGTCCCTGAAGATGTCTTAGAGAGTATGCCCACTGAAAGAGGTGAAGACTGTCTGAATCTGGCATTTTTCCCTGGATTCTGTCTGAACTACCACTACAGTAAGTCAAGGGCCCTGTCCTTTTATGGAGCCTGGAGCATGTTTGGTACTTTTACTTGGTGCATGGTTGTTGAGGTCCCCTAAATTGCAAAATATATGCCCATGGGCAACAAGTTTGAAATGTGAAAAATCGAACCTATTTGGGTTACAGCCAAAGCTAAAAAAGCTATAGATAATAAAAGAGCTTTTATTAAATATAATAATAAAGAAACGCTATCATCATTTAAACATTACAAAGAATATAACAGAATATGCAAAAAGGAAATAAAGGCTGCAAAAATTGAAAACGAACAACAGATTGCAAGAGATAGCAGGACAAACCTCAAAAAGTATTCAAATACATTAATAGTAAAAAGGTCCAGTCCGAGACTGTAGGCCCTTTACAATATAATCTATAGTGGGTGACTGGGAACAAAGAGAAAGCAAATTTATTAAATACCTTCTTCAGCTCTGTGTATACAAAGGAGCATGGGGGAGCTCTTGTCCATAATGGGCATGGTATTGACACAGCTCCAGATGATCCACATTGGCTCACAATTGATATGATCCAAAAATATTTAGACAGAATAAAGGTGAATAAAGCACCTGGACCGGATGGCATACACCCACGGGTCCTTAAATAATTGAGCTCTGTCATTTCAAAGTCATTGTTTCTAATTTAAAGGGACTCTTTAATGACTGGCATAGTACCATTTGATTGGCGTAAGGCCAATGTGGTGCCTATATTTAAAAAGGGGTCAAAATTATAGATCTGTTAATTTAACTTCTATGGTTGGGAAGATACTGGAGAGTTTAATAAAAGACCACATAGATGAGTTCTTGCTGGAAAAAAATATTTTAACCTCCCTGGCGGTATTCCCGAGTGTAGCTCAGGGTAAAGTTTCAGTACCACAAGCGGTAACCCCAAGCTACACTCGGGAATACCATGCGGCGCTGCTCCACGATCCCTCGATCACTTACCTTGTCCTGCGCTCCCGCGATGTCCCTCCTGCAGTGTCCCTGGCAATGTAAATCTGGCGGATACCGGCATCTGTCATCTGGGTTCTGTCCCCTGCGAGCGTCGGGACGTACAGGGGACGGAACGGCGGGAAATTTGAAAATGACACAAAGTGACATTCACTAAAATCACATAGTAAAACATTACTGTATCAAACCATTTCACATACATTTTGTCCCGAGTGCTTTGTCCTGTGCCCTGCCTGCATTTTTACTGTTCTTATTGCCTGGAAACTGAGAAATGTCCATGGCGTCCAGAAAGTGTCCCTTTAGGTCAAAATCGGTTTTAGACCAGCTAGAGAACAGCGATAGTAAATCAGAACCACTTGCAGAATTGAGTGATAATGATTCGTGGGGAAATTCGTCATAAGACACTGAAAACAATTTTGCGACTTTGCTCAGTGATGTGCGAACTTAGCACTATATTTCAAATTTCAGTGTTTTTGGTTTGATTATATTATTGAATTAAATTTATTATTATTTTTTTTGATTATTTATTATATTATAATTTATGATTTCGTGTTTCAAGTTTTATCCTACCCGGGATGTTTACTAGACTCTTGTTCGAACAGATTTCAGTGAGTTATTCCTAAAAATTACAGGCCTACAATATAAAACGCCAAATATCCATGCAAAATAATGGTACCGCTTTCAGCACCAAAAATCTGAAATAATCATACTGCCAGGGAGGTTAAGCAACAGACAGCATGGATTAATGACAGAAGTTGTCAAACAAATCTGATTTCTTTTAATGAGGAGGCGCACAAAACCTTGGACAAGGGGTGGCAGTGGACGTGGTATACTTGGACAGAGGGGTGGTGGTGGACGTGGTATACTTGGACAGAGGGGTCGCGGTGGACGTGGTATACTTGGACAGAGGGGTGGCGGTGGATGTGGTATACTTGGATTTTGCAAAAACGTTTGACACAGTTCCCCACACACAGCTAATGTGTAAGGTAAAGTCTATGGGCTTGGAAAAAAATTGTATGTAAATGGATAAAAAAACTGGTTAAAAGATCGTATTCAGAGAGTAGTGGTTAATGATTCATACTCTGAATGGTCTAGGGTGGTCAGTGGTGTACCCCAAGGTTCAGTGTTGGGACCCTTACTTTTTAATATATTTATAAATGATATAGGGTCTGGGATTAAAAATCCCATTTCAGTCTTTGCAGATGACACCAAGCTGTGCAGTGGAATAACGTCCTTACAGGATGTCTCCAATTTACAAGCCGACCTCAATACACTGTTTAATTGGGCAACTATGTGGCAAATTATTATTATTATTATACAGGACTTATATAGCACCGACAGTTTGCTCAGCGCTTTACATAATGGAGGGAGACAGTACAGTAACAATAGAGTTCAATACTAGAGGGATTTGAGGGCCCTGCTCCTTGGAGCTTACAATCTAGGAGATGAGGTTAAATGTTGATAAATGTAAGGTTATGCACTTGGGGGCTAAGAATATGCATGCATCATACATACTAGGGGGGGTACAACTGGGGGAATCAGTGGTGGAGAAGGATCTGGGAGTTCTGGTAGATCACAAGCTTAATAACGGGATGCAATGCCGAGCTGCGGTTTCTAAAGCGAGCAAAATCCTCTCTTGTATTAATAGAGGTATAGACTCCAGAGAGAGATATCATATTACCCCGGTACAAATCATTAGTAACACCTCATCTGGAATATGCAGTTCGGTTTTGGGCACCAATTCACAAAAAGAACATTGGGGAACTGGAGAAAGTATAGAGAAGGGCAACCAAACTGATAAGAGGCATGGAGGAGATCAGCTATGAGGAAAGATTAGAGGAACTGAATTTATTCTCTCTTGAGAAGAGGAGATTAAGGGGGGATATGATCAACATGTATAAATACATCAGTGGTTCATATAGTGAACTCGGTGTAGAGTTATTCACCCTGAGGTCATCACAGAGGACAAGGGGGCACTCTTTACGTCTGGAGGAAAAAAAATGTAATCTCAAAATACGGAAAGGTTTCTTCACAGTAATAGCTGTAAAAATGTGGAATAGACTCCCTCAAGAGTTGGTTCTGGCCAGCTCATTGGATTGCTTTAAAAAAAGCCGGAATTCTTTCTTGGATACACAGAATATAACTGGATACTAACATTTATTGGTAATGTTGATCCAGGGAATATCCAATTGCCTTTTGGGAGATCAGGAAGACATTTTTTCCCCTGTAGGAGCAAATTGCATCATGCTTTGCTGGGTTTTTTTGCCTTCCTCTGGATCAACTGTGGGTGTAAGATTATAATTTTTTTTTTTTTAAAGCATGCTTGTTATACTCACTGGAACCTAAGGGGTTAATCTTCCACATTGTGTAAAAAGGCTGTTTCATCCTGTCTTCTCTGATTCTCCCTTTCTTCTACTGTCCCCAATCCGACTGCTAGTACAGAGCTCTAGGAGGCACTCTGCACATGCTCGGTTTAGTGTGTATTGCTAGAGAGGTTTTCTTTTTATTTTTTGTTTTTCTTTGGCGAGGGTGCATGTGATCAGCACAGGGCCAATTTGCACTGTCCAGACAGAGGGTCAGGGGTTATGCAGCCCCATAGGGCAGTCGGAGCAGAATGAAAACTCCTCCTACAAGCTTTTACCAGGGCTCTGCTGGACACTGATAGAAGTCACGAGACTGCTATATAACTATGTGATAAAATAATAAATTACTTCATATAATCACTATCCTTAAAATTAATTTTTTGTCATACTTTCAATATCAAAAATGGCATGATTTCTGCCAGGGTGTGCTAACACAACTGTATATATAAAAAACACTTCTGCTTATGTAAAGTGCAAGTACCTGCAGCAACCTCCAGAAGCTCCTAGTTACAGCCAAGTGACAGGCTGTACTGACAGGAAAAGCATCGGCACTTAGTGATGTTACTGAAGCTTACCAGCCCCTTTCTGCCTCCTCCGCAGCCATGGCCAGTGAAGCAGTCATCATAGACATTCCCTCTTTCCAAATGTACTGTTTATGTAGCACACAAACACTGTACTGAAGTTAATGTATGGTATTTCATCTTTTAGTGTCTGATGCCCAGTAGACTAGCTCAGGATATCTCCTCTTATTACCAGCATGGTTTTTTTGCTAGTGTTCTAGGAGGACAGACATCTTTTCTTCTGCTCTGTTGTAAAGACTAACCTGTTATTTTACTAGCACTTTTTACTACTATTTTTTTTCTTCAGTTGACTTTTCTCTACAGAACTATTGGAAGTTTTCCCTTCAATTTGCAATCTTCCACAGCTTGGCATTTGGACCCTACCACATCTGGGTTGTGTTGGACTAGAAGTTGCAAAGCTATCTTGAATGTGACCTTTTAGGTATTTGGTTCCACAAGGTGTGCTTTCTTGACTCTACGCTGTGGAGTGTTTTCCAGTTCCAGAACAGCTGGCATTGCTTCTGCGTTTGCCCTGTCTATGAAAACACAGTAGGCTGGTCAGACCATGCATTGGGAGCTCTCTACATTTTTTTGGTCACTGGGTGCCATTATTTTTTGTTTGCTGAGAGTTTGGAGCTTCACATGCGCCTGGGCACTCCACACTCTCTTTCCCACCATACAGTGTCAAGGAAGCATCTCCCTGCTGCTGTACCTTCTGCAAAGAGCCACATGAAAGTTTTATCTTCAGTCTATTCCTGCTACCTGCCTTCAGTAACTTTGGCCAACTCTGTCCATCTGCCTTTTCACCCACTGCCATCTAGGGTTTATGAGTACTGGAGACCTTGCCACTTACTCTGAGCTTATACTTCTGCAGTCACAACATCTCTGATCCTAGACACAGGGGGACAGTCCCATGGTACAGGGTGCCATCAGCTTACTTTCTACTAACACTGATGGTGCATACTTCTGCACCTAGGTCTATCCCATCCTAGGAGTCCTGTATGACTCTGTCTGGTGTAGCTGGGTTCCATGCACTCTTGGCTGGAAGTTTTTGCCACGGCAATGCAAGATTTTATGACACAAATTACCCAGTTCTTTTCTGACTCTGGCCACAAGCGTGTTTCTGTACCTCCTCACCATCATTGAACATTTACCCATGGCTTTAGCGCCATCTCAGCCATTGGTTCTGACTCTGATTCTGACTTGCTCCAAGGCCTTTACGGATGAGCTTACCCTTGAAAAGGTGATGTTTACTGTTATTACTCCCAGGCTAAAAGGATTGTGTCAACTCTTATTGACGCAGTGAGCATCTGAAATGAGGATCAGCCTATTGCTACTAAAAGTATTGTTTCTCTTTTAAGACTCTTAAAGCTGCAAAAACTTTTCCTTTCTTTAAGGAGATTGGAAGCATTATTGTACATTGTTTGCCTACCCTAAGTGCTTGCTGGCTTTGTACCTGTTTTGAGAGGATTTTGTTTAGAAGTGGTCCATTGCCAGTGTGGATCCAGCCTTAAAGCAAAACTTGGAAATGGGAAGTTCTTTTTTAAGACCTCCTCTCCCCCACCACCAGAGTTTGGCATATCTTTTTGGTGGGGGGTGGGGAGGGGTAGAGGGGAGTGGGTACCTCATTTTCTCAGGTATCCACTCCCAGTTCCACTGGAACCACCTAGGCATCTCCACTGTAAGTTCTCTCCCACCTGTCCGTAACCTCCTGGGACACATCACAGGTCCTAGAAAGCTATGGGAACATTCACACAGCACTACGTGGCTTGCACATGCACAATAGGAAGCCAGCTGTGAAGCCGCAAGCAGTCACAGCCCACTTCCCACAGTTAACATGCCTGTGCCTGGGGCCCTGAAGACTCCTAAAGAACCTGCCAGGGTGAGGATAGCGCTGGATCCTTGGACAGGTAAGTTCCTTTTTTGCAGAAAGACGGAATTTAATTTTGTTATTTTGGATGGACCCTGCAGGGCGCCCCTGCTTTTTGTTCTACTATCTCTCTTCAGGTGTAATGTTCAGGCAGCTTTTTTGAGCTGCACACAGTTCCACAGATCTTTGGGCCTGTTGGTGATTGTTTGCTGCATTGCCCTCTGCTCAGTTGGACTACTATTGAATATTCCAAAGGTTTAGGTCTTCCTGTGTTCTTCAGTGAACAAGAAAGAAAATTGTGTCTCACTGCTTTTGATACTGCTTTGCTGCAAGATAGAAGCATACTGGTAGTAGAAGGGTTATCCTGGAGTGTTCACCAGTATCTGGTAGGAGTCAGTATAACACAAAGGTTTAAGACTTCATGTGTCCCTTAATGGACTCCAAGAAAAGGATTTTACAATGAGTACAAAAACCCTATTTTTGTTTATTTCTGTAAAGTAAACTAATTTTTTTGGTGTGACTTTCACATTTTTATAGGCCTGCTCTTGCTTGCTTCAATTAATTAAGACCTTGTTCAAACCAATGTGTTTTTTGGTGTTTTTTGCAGAAACGCAGTACAGTTTAGCATGGTTTCCTTTGGGACACATTCACATCTATGCAAATTTTCAGTTGTTTTTGGTTTGTTTAGCAAAACAGAAGGTGGTTAAATACCACCAAAAGAAAGCTCTATCTGTCCAAAAAAAATGAAAAAAATTTCATATGAGTACAGGGTTGCATGACCGCGCAATTGTCATTCAAAGTGCGACAGCGCTGAAAGCTGAAAATTGGCCTGTGCAGGAAGGGGATAAAAGTGCCCGTTAGGCAAGTGGTTAAAGAGTGTGCATCTGAAAAGCTAAGAAAAAAACTGAAAACCCTTTTAACAAATACCTAAGCTTGCCTCCTTTTGGATATACTTTGATTCACAGGATAGTAAGCCAAAGGAGGTTTGACCAGACATACTGGCAATTATAGGAGTTACAAAAGTGAGTTAAACTGACCATTTGTTGTGGTCTTGTTGCAGCAGTTCATACAGTATCTAGATAAATCTTTAAATTCCTGAGATGTCCTGCAGAGGTCTCTATTAATTTGTTAGATTTCATTACTGTTCTTTATGTCTCTGTATAGGTAATTAGATATGTTACTTTTAACAGCTCAAGTATTAACCGCTTCCCATCTGCCCTATAGCAGAAGTACTGCTACAGGGTGGCACAGGTGTGTAAAATCATGTGTATATATACGTGATTTTGCATTTCCGGGTAGGGGGCGCGGCTCGCGTGCACCCTACCTGCGCCACCATTCACGGCCTCGGCTGCCAATCACCGGGTCCCGGCTGGTGATTACTCGCCGACGCCCGGCGATTGCCAAGCATCTCCAATGGGGGGGAGAACTGTTTGTAAACAGAACAGTTCTCTCCCCTGTCAGCTGCTGCACACTGTTTTGCATGGCTATGCATAGCACAGCCATGCAAAGCAGTGTGCTTACAGTGAAGCACAAACACAGTTCACAGTGTAGAACAGCACATAGTTAACCCTTTGATCACCTTACATATAAACCCCTTCCTGCCCAGTGCCATTAGTACAGTGTCAGTACCTTTTATTAGCACTGATCACCGTATTGGCGTCACTGGGAATGTCAGTGACACCAAGTCAGTTCCCCCCAGTGTCAGAATGCCCACCACAGTCCCGCTATAAGTCACTGATCGCCAGCATTACTAGTAAAACTGCAAAACAAAAGATCCAGTGTATATATACTGACATTTGCAAACACTATACCTTTCATGTAAACCTGTTAATTTACATGTATTGGGATTTTGTTTAGCAAAGACGTAGCAGAATACATTTTGGCCTAAATTTATGAGGAAATTTGATTTTTTAAAATTTTCTTACTGGATAAGTTTAACTGCAAAAAATATTGTTTTTTTTTTTTATCATAATTGTCAGTCTTTTTTTTTCATAGTGCAAAAAATAAAAACACAGAGGTGATCAAATACCACTGCAAGAAAGCTCTATTTGTGGGAAAAGATGTACATTTAATTTGGGTGCAGTGTTGCATGACTGTGCAATTGTCAGTTAAAGTTACGCAGCGCCGTAACGCAAAAGATGGCCTGGTCCGGAAGGGGGGGGTAAATCCTCAGGCAGGCAGGTGGTTAATTAAGATTGTCAGTGACACCTCTTTGTTTAGTTGAAAACACCAATGTATTCATGTTTCATCATAAAGGGAACAAACACAGAATTATTTCCTGCTTTAATGATCCTGTGTTTTTCATGTAAACATACAATGTGGGTGTCTTCTAGGGACAGAGTTACTGTATAACTACAAACATTTGCATTGTCTTCGACCTATCAGACACTTTTATTGAAGTGTAACAGTGTTTTGTGTCAAACTTTCACAAGTTACATTGACCTAAAAGGCATGCAAGGAAAATATTGCATTTACTGTAAGCATTAATGCAGAGCAGCCAGTACAGTTTGACGTATTGTGTCTACAGAGAACATTAGAAAAAATCCATTTGTGTATATATCATACTTGTGCCAAGTATCAGGGCACATTAGTCATGAAGTCCTACTCTCAGTGAGTATCCCATATTAACTATCATCTTTTCTCATGTGGAGAAAAAGAAGTACATAAATAGCTTAAAATGTGAAATTCATTGCATGAAAAAGATGTTTTATTTCTTTTTTTTTTTTTTTCATTTTTCATTGAGTGTTCACTTATCTTTCATTTGACCCCCACTGTCTCATCAGCTACCTACACAGCTCTCCTCTGACCCCTCCTGTGTCCTCAGGGCTTCACTTCTCAAGAATCCTTGACCTCTGCTGTCTTGTCTCTTCCATTCCACATTGACAATAATTGCTGCTCTCCTCTCTCATTTTTTTCCACCATTGCTGATCCTCTCCTATCCTATTCTGCTGTCACTGGTTCCAGGTCTCACCTCTCCCCTTCTAATCCACCATCTCTGATCCTCAATGTCTTCTCTCCCATTCCACCATGCTTTCACAGAAATCTAAAGCCTGGTACACATGGCTGAGCGGAAAAAAACTGAGGAGCTTTGGAGGAGCAATGTTAGTACAGCGATCTCCCTGCTGAGCTATTGTGTCGCTAATCTCTGAATTCATCAGCAAAATGTTGGAGTGGTGATAAAATAAGGACCTTTCTGTTGTATTTTGACAAAAAAACACATAGATCGGTGTTTGGCTGAGGGCGCTGATTGGCTGCTGATCAGCTGCTGGTTATCCAGCAAACTCGTTTGACAGAGTCCAGCTATGAGATCGGCTTCTGTCAAACAAGAACCTGTGTACATAGGCCAAATGTCGTCCGGTATCTACTGTACCGGCTGATTTTGGCCGGTATTTGGTGCATGTGTACGGGGCTTAAATTGTCTTTTCTCATCTCCACACAGTGTTCTGACTACCCACTCCTTCTTTTTGCTTTACTATTGTTGATCCTCACTGCCTACCTTTTCTTTTCCTTTCCACCACCTCTTATTACCAGTGCCTCTTACCCCTCTTTACAGTCTACTGTTACCCAGTAATGATCAGATACTACCAAAAAAAAGCTCTATTTGTGTGGAAACAATTACATATATTGCTTTTGGACACAGTGTTGCATGACTGAGCAACTGCCAGTTAAAGTAGCACAGTGCTGAATAGCAAAATTAGCCTGGACATGAAGGGGGTAAAACCTTCCAAAGCTGAATTGGTTAAGTTTGAACAATAAAACCCAGAAGCCAATCGGTTACTTTGCACATCTGCACCAGATTCTGTGTGCACCAGTTTTAGTAAATCTCCCCCAAACTGTCTGTGCCTAGAGCTACTCATCTATCATTTACCACATGTAAACCTCGAATGATTACATGTGAACAGCCGTGGACAGTGTTAGCCTTTTATTGATTTGTACAAGCTTCCTGTCCATAGCTGATCTCAAACACTTGGCCATACCCGCTGCACAAAATACACTGATCTGGGAAGTGTGTGGCTGTGGACAGCAGTGTGAATGAGACCGTAAGACTCTTCCAAGGACCTTGAGAATTCATTGGCAGATGCCCTGCAGTTAACCCCCTACTGAACAGTATTTGGCCTACTCCAATCTGTTTTACATTTTGATAGCCTTGTATGGTAAGAGAAGCAGTTCCTACATAAACAAAAGCTCATTGACAATGGCCCTGAGTTCTAAAAAGTGCAGCTCGTGACCTTCCACCTGTGTAAATAAAATAGAAAAGAGAGAATATGGCAAGAAGCCACTTTATAACTACCAAGGGAGGTTCACATGGGAGAAAACTTTGTACTGTACATTGAGCAGACATTTTTATTTTTTATTTAAAAAAATTTTTGTGGAATAAATGCTACTTGCCTTATTGAAAGGTATATTTATTTCCTTTTCACTCTGGTACAGCTTTTTCTTTTGTTGAATTATACAAAGCACTATATTTCATTTATATGTTATAGGTTTCTTTTTGCATTAGATGCAATAACACTGTTCAACAAATTTTTATTTTTTGCCAGTTTTGGAAACAAAAGGATCCATTTCTTAATGAATTTCACATTCTGAGTTCAAATATAACAATGAAATTTGTCAATTGGCTCTAGTTTTTCTGTAAACGGAAAGTTTTCTACTATAGGCGTAATGACTACATAATGCACAATAATTATATAGATAGATGTCTTTCCACAAATATAAAGCAAGTGATATTGATTACATAACAAAGCCTAAATGGCATAATATATTGCATAGGATTACCAAGAAAAATTATAAGCTAAGTTGAATCATTTTAATACTTAGGATTCTCACTAGTTTTGTCTTCAGTTTGTGTCAGTTTTGCTTCTCTTGGCTTTTCTCTTATATTCGAGGAAAGGGCTATCTCTTACAACTGCACGTGACTACACGCTTCAGGTTCTTCCTCACTTGACTCAACCACAAAGGATTCTGGTGCTTTAGGAATTGGTAGCCCCTCTCCATGAGGAACTGGACGTATTGCCGATGGAATATTTGGATAGTGCACAGATAACGTTTTCTTCTTATTTAGCCCTTTTACAATTGGAGGCACCATACAAAAGTAACAATTACTAACATGATCTGTTGGCTCTCTCCAAATCATTGGCACAGCGAAAGGCATAGATGCCTTTTTTCCATTCAACCATTGCTCCAGTGCCGTCCCACAAGAATTGCAGCATATATGTGGTGCCCAGCTCTTGTCCTGGTCTCCTATCTTGCAGCCAAAATACAAGTTGTAGGCTTTCTTAATCATTCCTGTTATCCTCCTTTTTTGTGAGATAAAAGTTATTTCACCGCAGATATAGCAGAAATTATCTGCTTTATTCACACAAGTTCGAGGCATTACTGAGTAGCCTATATAAGCATAAAACGAAATGTAAAGACGCTGTCGAACTACAATCAGCTACAGATACTGCAGCTTTTATGCAGTGAAGTGATGCAATTAAAGGCTAATATTGCATCATCTCAGTATACATGCAATTTTCTATTGGTCACCAGTATCAATTGCGCAATATGCAGCTGAAGTTGCATCATAATTTTGAATGGCTTACGTCATTAGATGGGTGAATATATCATGGAAACTAGAGCCAATCAACATTTTTTAGGGACATTTTCGTTTTCAGCACCCCAAAATTATGTAAGATTAGCTAATTTTATGCCGAAAACTTTTTACCTGTTGAACAGTGTAATTAGTTGTATACAAGATTTCTTTTTGTTACACATTCCCAATGCACTTTGCCTTAAAGTGGAGTTCCAGCTGAAAAAAAAACCCCAAAAAACAAAAAAAGTCAGCAGCTACAAAAACTGTAGCTGCTGACTTTTAAAATACAGCCACTTACCTGTCGCTTGGTCCAGCGGTGTCCTCACCACTGCTGGTTTCACCGGCTGTCTTCTCTCCCTGGTGCCGGCATCTTTAGTGTGGGCACTCGGTTGTGACAGCTTTCGGCTTCACAGCCGGGTGCCCACTGCGCATGCGTGAGAAGTGTTGCGCTTTGTGAATGGCCCTGTAGTCTTCTGGGACCTGTCTCATGTCCCAGAAGACTACGGGGAGGACAATTTCCAATTGCCTAGGCGATCGCAGCGGAAGTGGGAGCAGGTACCTGTCAACCCGCTCCCCAAAGGTGCCAATCCTTAATGGGGAGCGGGGGGGGGCAAATCATTAAAGCGGAACTTCCCCTTTTGGGTGAAGCTCTGCTTTAAAGTGAAAATCATCATCCTACAGTGAGGCATTGTTACCCAAAAGCTTACATTTTTTTGTGACTTGTTACTCTTTCAGTGTCTTGAGAGTTCTGTACAGTGCCTGAGATGCAACAGCCTTCAAGTCCTATCTGATAGTAGATAATGCTGTGTTACCTAAAAACTCTTTTATATTATTAGGAAAAGGGGTGTTATTTTCTTTATAGCATTTAAAGAACTCTGATCTAATGGAAATGCAAAATACTGTTTTAAAATATGGATCTGTTAAACATAATAAAATAACACATTTTATCTCCTTGCCTTGTAATGCCAATGTTTCCTCCAAGACCTTATTAAATCCTTAGCTGTTTCTGTGGCTACTTTTACAACTACATCACACTAATTGACAGGCGAATCTTATCTGCATGATGTGCGATTTTTTTTGGTGGGTTATATTATGTGACCAATTTAAAGCCCAACTCTGGCCATAATTTACAATTTAACAGTATATTTGGCAATAATACACCTAATTGCACTGTGCATTCCACAAAAAGTTTATTGTGCTAAATGGAGTGTTATATTTTCTCCAAGTTACAGTTTTGTTTCATTATTTCCTGTCCTGGAGACTGGCCGTGTTTCCCCAAACTTTATCTGCATGGGGACTGGTTCCTTCACTGCCCCATGTAGTTCTCAGCGCTCTTGTGCTTACATAATTTTGTCAGCTTGAAGATCGCTGTGGGCAGGATTATTACAATCCGACCCAAGTACACAGGAAACAGGCCAGGGATCATGGGACATGTTCCAGAAACCAAGAGGAAATTATGCTACAAATCTAGCAGTAACACTGTTAGTGTATGTAAAGCCATAACTTATTTTTATCTTTAGTTTTCAATATAATAGGAAATGGTTAAAGCCTCTGTGTTTTTTGTTTTCTTGTTTGCTCCAAAAAAAGTAGAATATCTCCTCATTCCACCAGTATAGGTGTTCCCACTAGGAGATTCCTCTTCACCTCCTCTTTCTTTGGGAAAACTCAAAAATGTTGGATATTCTATGACTTCCTCTGCGGTAGACAATCGTCAGCAGGACCAGCAGTGAGAGGAACTCTGCAGGGGACACAGACAGCTATGAAAGGCAGACAGATAATTTAACGCTAGCACATTCCATTCAAAGCTTGAAAAATATTTGGGCTTTGCATACACTTCATAGTGGACCTTGCATGAAAAAGCAAGGTCTACGTCTCTGAGAGTCACCTGCCCTGCAAAAATTAAAGAGTTTAAAGAAAAAAAAAAAACCAAATAGTTCAGATCCCTGCTTACAACCACTTACAAATGCTGCCAGCGATATCACTGCGCCTCACTGCTGCCTCCTAGGAGAGCTGGGTGCTCAAAATTCCACAAAAATGTACTTCCACACACTGCTGGAGCACATTATCCCTAGATTTTGAATACTTAGCTCTTCCAGCAGTCAGACGTGAGGCACAGTGATATCACCAGCACCTTCAGGAAGTCTTCAGAAACTTCCAAAGGTTCCTATTTTTTTAATCATATTGTTTCATTTTTTTTTTATCTTTTATGGTTTAATATTTTTAGCTTTATTGTATTTTATTGAGGGGGGGTGGGGGCACTCCCAAATGAGAGGGCCTTGAATCTTCATGTATAAGCTGCTTTAAGAAAAGATAAATATTTGGCTTCTTCAAGTTTGTGGTCTTTTGACTGCTTGGTCGTGGGGACGGAACCATAACCATTCCTTTTTTTTTGTTGATCAGTTTGCTTTTTTTACCTGTTAAAGTGTATCTTAAACGAAAACTTTTTTTTCACTTTTGGATAAAGTGGAAATAGTTAAAACCCTTTTTGTTTTCAAAGTGAGAATTCTCCTGCTAGTTGTCACCAGAAAAGGTAAAGTATCTCCATTTGATTATTTCCCCTCACCTGATGTTCTGGTGACAGCTGTAAAATGTTTGATTTCCTATCACTGGTCACCAGAACACTTAGAGGGTGACAGATTCTCTAACCCTTCCCCTTTTTAACCAAAAAATGAAAAAAGATGCAGTTTAAAGAGGAGTTCCGCTCAAAAGCAGAAGCTCCGCTTATTTGCCTCCTCCCCCCCTCCACTGCCATATATTGCACCTTTTGGGGGGGAGGGGGCAGGGGATACCTGTTTTTGAAAGGTACCCGCTCCCACTTCCGGCTCAGTTTGCCGCGGCAAAGTCAACCAGAAGTTAAGCCCCCTCCTCCCTCCTGCAGTCTCCTGGAAACTTTCACATGTCCCTGGAGACTGGAAGACCAATTAGGAGGTGCAGTGCAACTCCCACATGCACAGTGGGCACCAGGCTGTGAAGCCGCAAGCTGTCACAGCCTGGTGCCCACAGCTGAGATGCCGGCACCGTAGCGGAGAAGGGACCGTGCAGGTGAGAACATCGCTGGACCCTGGGACAGATAAGTGTGTGTTTATTAAAAAGTCAGCAACTACAGTTTTTGTAGCTGCTGACTTTTAATAAACACTAAAACGGCTGTAACTCCGCTTTAGTTAGGCTTCAATATAGCATTCAAGCAATAGAAAGTCATTCATTCCTATGTCACCTCCTCCAGATATCCACTAACTCACGTGCTGCATTATATCTTAACTGGTCTTTTTTTTCTTGATATTTTTTTTCAGAGAACAGATAATTAAGCAGTCCACAGAACTGGTATGCCGGGCTTATGGTGAAATTTACGAGGCTGTCATGAATCCCGTAAATAGTTACAAAGAGCCAACAAGCATTCTTCAAAGATCTCTACAACAAGTTCAGAATCTTTTGTCATAAATATGGTTTACTACTTTTATTGGTTATATTGTTTGTTTATATCAATAAATCTTAATAATATCAGTTGAATGTAATGTGTGTTTTATATGTTTGCTTTTCTTTGTAATCTTTTATAGTCTTGGAGCTTACACAGATCTTAGGGCTCTCTCCTTATTCCCATGTGATAGCTCCTTTGGAGTGGCCATCAACAAACGTTAGCACTGTCACACGGGAAGAAGCGGAGTTACATGCTTACTGTACCCAGAAATACTGGATATTTCTCTTTGCAGTTAGAGCGAGCAAAGGAAAAATGAGTACAAAATTGGGAAGCGGGGGAACAAGGGAACCTTCTGCTATGACGTGCATTGCAAAGTACAGATTTATTTTACGAAAGTGTTATTGAATGGGATATTAGCATATACAGTGGGGCAAAAAAGTATTTAGTCAGCCACCAATTGTGCAAGTTCTCCCACTTAAAAAGATGAGAGAGGCCTGTAATTGGCATCATAAGTAGACCTCAACTATGAGAGACAAAATTTGAAAAAAAATCCAGACAATCACATTGGCTGATTTGGAAAGAATTTATTTGCAAATTATGGTGGAAAATAAGTATTTGGTCACCTACAAACAAGCAAGATTTCTGGCTCTCACAGACCTGTACCTTATTCTTTAAGAGGCTCCTCTGTCCTGCACTCATTACCTGTATCAATGGCACCTGTTTGAACTTGTTATCAGTATAAAAGACACCTATCCACAACCTCAAACAGTCACACTCCAAACTCCACTATGGTGAAGACGAAAGAGCTGTCGAAAGACACCAGAAACAAAATTTTAGACCTGCACCAGGCTGGGAAGACTGAATCTGCAATAGGCAAGCAGCTTGGTGTGAATAAATCAACTGTGGGAGCAATAATTAGAAAATGGAAGACATACAAGACCACTGATAATCTCCCTCGATCTAAGGCTCCACACAAGATCTCACCCCGTGGGGTCAAAATGATCACAAGAACGGTGAGCAAAAATCCCAGGACCACACGGGGGGACCTAGTGAATGACCTGCAGAGAGCTGGGACCAACGTAACAAAGGCTACCATCAGTAACACACTACGCCGCCAGGGACTCAGATCCTGCAAGGCCAGACGTGTCCCCCCTACTTAAGCCAGTACATGACCGGGCCCGTCTGAAGTTTGCTAGAGAGCATTTGAATGATCCAGAAGAGGATTGGGAGAATGTCATATGGTCAGATAAAACCAAAATAGAACTGTTTGGTAGAAACACAACTCGACGTGTTTGGAGGAGAGAATGCTGAGTTGCATCCAAAGAACACCATACCTACTGTGAAGCATGGGGGTGGCAACATCATGCTTTGGGGCTGTTTTTCCACAAAGGGACCAGGACGACTGATCCATGTACAGGACAGAATGAATGGGCCATGTATCGTGAGATTTTGAGTGCAAACCTCCTTCCATCAGCAAGGGTATTGAAGATGAAACGTGGCTGGGTCTTCCAACATGACAATGATCCCAAACATACCACCCGGGCAACGAAGGAGTGGCTTCGTAAGAAGCATTTCAAGGTCCTGGAGTGGCCTAGATCTCCAGATATCAACCCCATAGAAAACTTTTGGTGGGAGTTGAAAGTCTGTGTTGCCCAGCGACAGCCCCAAAACATCACTGCTCTAGAGGAGATCTGCATAGAGGAATGGGCCAACATACCAGCAACAGTGTGTGCCAACCTTGTGAAGACTTACAGGAAACGTTTTACCTCTGTCATTGCCAACAAAGGATATATAACAAAGTATTGAGATGAACTTTTGATATTGACCAAATACCTATTTTCCACCATAATTTGCAAATAAATTCTTTCCAAATCAGTAAATGTGATTGTCTGGATTTTTTTTCTCATTTTGTCTCTCATACTTCAGGTCTACCTGTGATGCCAATTACAGGCCTCTCTCATCTTTTTAAGTGGGAGAACTTGCACAATTGGTGGCTGACTAAATACTTTTTTGCCCCACTGTAAAGCTTTGGGTGTCCTCCAAAGATAACCCCTCCTCCAAAAAAGAAAGAGAAAAGGGCAACTAAATTTAAAAAATCATAAACAAAGTAAACACTTGCTACCCTCTACAAAAATATCAAAATTGTATTTATTAGATCATTCACACCAAAATAATCTAAGCCACCTAAGTTTAGCTTAGTTTGGTTTTATAAATAAAGGTTATTTTTGTAGCAAGTAGTGAGTACTTATTTTGTTTATGATTTTTGTCTGTTATGTTCCTTTTCTTCTTCTTTTGAGGGGGGACCTGATGCTTTATATGCTTTTGGCTAATTCAGTATGAAGTCATGATCGTCTCCTTTTTTGATTTTTTTGCTTAGGTTGTCTCAAAGAAGGGGGTTTTCACTGAGACTTTCATCCTTCCAGTGTCTGTATTGCTTTAAAAAAGGCCAGCCATAGTTCAGTGTCTTGCAATGCAAAATTCAGTCATGCTTAAAACCTGTTACTTGTTAAATGTCAACATTTTAGGCTGGTAATGTAAAGCTAATCCTGTCATTTTGGAGAACACACGTTCTTTTAAAAGAGAACTAGGTCAGATGCCAACCCATTGGCTAGATCAGTGGCTACTGGAAACACTGAGCTGAAGTCATGAAAGAAGTGTCCTAATTGCTGAGCCTAAAGTGTTTCGTTCTATGTTGAATGTGTGGTTTTGGATAATTGGTTATATGGTATATGTGTTTGTGTACATAGTGAAATGGTGTATATACCTTACATAAACTTTATTACAAAATGTGCCAAATATAGCAAATAATTAGTGTTTTATGTTTGTAAAACCAGGAGGTAATGACCTCTGACAAGCATTTATTGAATTAAAGAACTGTAAATCTTTTACAGAATCTTCAGGCTGACAATTATGCTTTTCTACTGCATTTATACACATAGCAATAGGAATGTTTTATAAAAGCTTATTTTTAGTCCGATAAAGAGAAAGAAAGCTATTAATATCACTCGTATAAATTATCCTAGAGGACCTTTGTGCCAAGAATAACATGATTCGTGATTTATCACAATGACTTGTATTCTCACTGAAGAAGCCATCACTGTATTTTGTGAATAGTGCTGTCATGTAAAAAGCTCCTTAGGCAAATTATATCCTAAGCTGTGTCATATTATGTGTAGGCTTTTACACTTTAAAATTCATCAGACCCAAAATGTAAAATATTGCAGCTTGCAAGTCCTTTAGGTGTAGTGGCTGAATTGGTTTTCTTTTTTCTGTTTCAATATTTTTATTGGAATTTCCAGAAATCATTACAAGCCATGGTTTGCCCATGCAGGAGCGAAATTGAACCGGCAGTAAAGAAACAGTGTATGTACGCATAGTAAGTAACATAACCGTAAACTGTTACCAGATGGGACAGGGTTGAAAAATTAGGTAAATATCACCGGCTACACTGCGCTGTCCCCTAGAGGACAGCAGTCCTCAAAAACAAACTTCATATCACAAAAGAAGAGAAGCGTTAGGAAACTAAGAAAGAAAAGAAGGAGGAGAGAAAGAGGAAGGAGAGAGAGGCCCCAGGAGAGAGCAAATACCACAGAAGTGGGACCTGTACAGACATGGTTTATAGTTGACCATAGCTAGTTGAGGGTAGGGGCATGAAGAAATAACTTATCCACGGTTCCCAAACTTTAAACATTTTTGCATGAAAGCCCTTCAGTATACTGGATATCTGCTCATTAGCCATCATATCGGCCATCCTGGTCTTTGCCCCCTGAAAAGCAACAAACGGGAGCTTTCCAGGCATGGGCAATGGTTCACTTGGCAGTTGTGTGGACGAAAATGCCTTGTTAATGTCAAGAGGTCAGAGGAGAATGGGCACACTGGTTTGAGATGATAGAAAGGCAACAGTAACACATGTAAATAGGGACCAAAATCTCTGAGGAATGTTTCCAAAAATTTGTTGAATCTATGCCCCAGAGACTTAAGGCAGTTCTGAAGGCAAAAGAGGTCCAACCCGGTACTAGCAAGGTGTACCTAATAAAGTGGCTGATGAGTGTATATGTCAAGGAGCAATAAAAAGCCTGGTATCTTGCGTTGATGTAAAGTGTGGATTCAATGTATACCCTTGCGAGTATTGACTACCTGGGATGACGTCCACCTGGTCTCTGTATATGAGTTTGGAGGTATTTGTTGACACGGGTGCTCAGAACCTTCCCCAAAATCTTCAGATCCATGTTCAACAAAGAGGTCTGAACGCCTTTGGCTCAGTGGCCTCATCAGATGTTTTAGGAATCAGTAATATGAGCTTTGAGGGACTTGGAGGAGGGCTGAGAACACTGTCTCAATGAATTAAAATATGTAGCAAGATGGGAGGAGGGGGTCAAGAGGGTAGCAAATTTCTTGTAATAAAGTCTGGAAAACCAATCCGGGCCTCGGAGGGTTTTAGCCACATAATGGCCCAAGCAATTTCACCCTCAGAAATATCTGCATTCAAAGTGTTTTGGGCCGCCGTGGATAAGGAGGGAAAATGTAGATGTTGAAAGAAACTCTTGGTGCACTCCAAATCAAAAAAGTTTGGTTTCCCATATAGAAAAGGAAAAAAAGTTGCAAACTCCGTTGTGACGGGTCAGAACTGAGACTACCAGCCCTGGCACTTAGCTGGATGGTCTTGTGTGTGCGGCCCAATGAATTGAGTTTCTTGGCCTGCATGGGTCTAGGTTTGCTAGCACTTGTGTAAAATGTATGCCTGGCTTAGCGTAAGGCTTTTCAGCCTGCTCAGTGGAAAGGAGGTAAGGTTTAGTGCCCAAGGTGTCACAAGCCTTGTGGTTGGCCATGGTCGGTTGTGCCTTCCAGGCCATGTCCGCCTGACCCAGGAGAGAGGTCAGCTCCTATATTCTCATTTCCGTAGCCCGCTTTTAAACCCAGACTGTCCGAGAAATAGGATTGAATACGTGATTGTATCTGAAGACGGGAAGTGGTGAGCAGGGGTTCATTCAGCCTCAATTGATAGGTTGGTCGAGAGAGGTCCACATTGTGCAACAATACCACAACATGTGGAATATGCATCTCTACAGTTAGGACACACATGGGGGGGTAGCCTTACCACTGGGCACATGGCTGCACTATAAAATACAATGAGGCATCTGGGAGAGAGGTGAACAGCCATCTAGATGACTGTGGGTAGAGGGGGGAAGAAAAACAAAAGGGGGAAGAGAGAAGCAGTGAGTGGGGAAAAAAAGGGGGAGAGGGGTTAAGCTGGTGGAAAATTAGCCCAAAATAACAAACCTGTAAGCAAACATCCACCACCCCATTGGAGGTAGAAATGCTCCAAGTTACGGGCCAGCCTGGCCAATAAAACTGTAGAACAACCGGCTCAAGGTGGGGGGGGCATCCTAAGCACTGAGCATGCAGTATAATGGCAAAAAGACATGGACCCTCTACATCAACTTATTGCCATTTAGAGAAGTTAATACTCATGGCAAGGTGTGCATCATCCACTAGGGTGCAGATAAGGTGAAGTGGCAGAACACGAGTAGGGGAATAAGTGGAAGACGGAGGCTGCACAGGCTGGAAGGACAAGTTCCTGCCAAGTGGGGAACCAAAGGTAAGCATGGGGCGGGGAGGTAGTCTCCAAAGGCACAAAGGAGGGGCAGTCCAACCTGAAATGGTACAGGGCAGCTAAAGTCCCAAGCAGTGATAATCCAGGAGCCTGTTGGAGAGCAACTTAGGGGAGGGTGGCACCAGCCGCCACTGTTCACACCATCCAAGGCAAAGTTCCAGTGAAAAAAAAAAAAAGAAATAAGCAAATAAAGGGACATAACATTCAACAAGGAGCAGTCAAGGCCATCACACTGGCGGGGTCAAGAGGCTGTCAACTAGCCGGCCAAGCCATACAATTAGAAAAAAAACAAGGCTTACCCACTCATCCTGATTCAACCTGGGTCAGAGCGTGGGAATCCTGATTGCGAGGGAGGGAGCACTTGTGGCTTCCAACTTTCTCCCATATGTGACCCAGTTGGCTGGAAGGAGGATGTGAAGGGGAGGGCCGCACCGGGCTGCTGGTAGTGTCCCATGGGGACAGAAGATGTAGCACCTCCAAGATCAACTTTGCCTCCTCTGGCTTGTACACAGTATGGCTCCAGTCCTGGTAGGTGAAGGTGAGCTTGAACAGAAAGCCCTACTGATATTAAATGTGATTATTCAAAAGGACAGACGAGTAGGGCCTCATCTGATGCCGTTTCTGCAAATGAAGAGCGACAGATCTGCAGAACGTTGGTACGGGCAGCTCTGAAAGCAGAGAGCTGGTCTGTCTCGAGCCTCCCACAGAAGTGTTTCCTTCGTGCAATACCCACTCACCAATACCAGAAAGTAATGCTATAATGATACAGAAAATGGTATTAATATTATGTATTTCATATATTGTTTTTATATTTTGTTTCTACTCTCATTAACATTGCCTTCTACTTGATTCTTTTATTCATTCGGTAATATTACCTTCTTCTGACTTTTTATATATCTCTATATTGTTTGTATATTATTGATAGCCCTGAAGGAAGGGGGAATCCTTTCTCCCGAAATGCATTGATTTGATGTACATGTTACTACTCTCAATAAAAGCTCTTGAATTGACTTCCAAATTTACAGTTCTTTTGGATACCGGCACTCCTCCTTTCTTCCCAGTCTTACATGGGGAAACTACCTTAAGGTCATACCAAAAAGGCAGCAGCCCAAGACTCAAGAGGCTTTACAACCAGTCTCCAACCACCATTGAGCACATTCTTACCGAAGGAATCCTTCCGATCTATCCACATAACAACCCACACAGGCCCAGAGACCAATTCAGTCAGTACAGCGTGGTCTCCAACACATACAAGATGTCTTGGCAAAGGAAGGAAGTGACAACATCGAAATAAAGGATTCAAGCAGAGGAGCACTTCAGAGATCCAACTTACAAAAGATAAATGAACATTTTTTTTAAATATTCATGAACACATTTTGTTTGTTTTTTAGCTTCCTTAAATGTAAAAAAGGAATATCAAGAACAGGGTTTGGAAGTTACAATATTTTATATATATATATATATATATATATATATATATATATATATATATATATACAGTTGTGTTCAAAATAATAGCAGTCAGACATCACTAACCTGATCAATCACTGTTTTTGGTAGAAAATATATTTCTACATGGCAAATAAATTATTAGCAGGAGTAATAGAAATCCAACAGACCCAACAGTCATGACATGCATGCTGCTGATTCTGTGTAATTGAATCACTAATTGAAAGGGGCATGTTCAAAATAATAGCAGTGTGGTGTTCTATTAGTGAGGTCATTCATTCTTTGAAAAACAGGTGGCAATTATTGCCCTTATTTAAGGAAGGAAGGCAGCAAATGTTGTACATGCTGGTTACAGTGCATTTCTCTCTGAAATTCTGAGGAAAATGGGTCGTTTCAGACATTGTTCAGAAGAACAGCGTACCTTGATTAAAAAGTTGATTGGAGAGGGGAAAACATATAAAGAAGTGCAGAAAATGATAGGCTGCTCAGCTAAAATGATCGCAAATGCTTTAAAATGGCAACCACAACCTGAAAGACGTGGAAGAAAGCGAAAAACTACCATTCGAATGGATAGAAGAATAGCCAAAATGGTAAGGACTCAGCCAACAATCAGCTCCAGGAAGATCAAAGAAGGTCTAAAGTTACCTGTGAGTACTGTTACAATTAGAAGATGCCTATGTGAAGCCAAGCTATCTGCAAGAAGTCCCCGCAAAGTCCCACTGTTGAAAAAAAGATGTGCTGAAGAGGTTACAATTTGCCAAAGAGCACATTGACTGGCCTAAAGAGAAATGGCGCAACATTTTGTGGACTGATGAAAGTAAGATTGTTCTTTTTGGGTCTAGTGGCCGGAGACAGTTTGTCAGACAACCCCCAAACACTGAATTCAAGCCCAGTACACTGTGAAGACAGTGAAGCATGGTTGCGTAAGCATCATGATATGGGGATGTTTCTCATACTACGGTGTTGGGCCTATTTATCGCATACCAGGGATCATGGATCAGTTTGAATACATCAGAATACTTGAAGAGGTCATGCTGCCTTATGCTGAAGAGGAAATGCCCTTGAAATGGGTGTTCCAACAAGACAACGACCCCAAACACACCAGTAAACGTGCAACATCTTGGTTCCAGACCAACAAGATTGACGTTATGGAGTGGCCAGCCCAATCCCCGGATCTTAATCCAATAGAAAACTTGTGGGGTGACATCAAAAATGCAGTTTCTGAGGCAAAACCAAGAAATAGAGAAGGACTGTGGAATGTAGTCCAATCATCCTGGGCTGGAATACCTGTTCACAGGTGCCAGAAGTTGGTTGACTCCATGCAACACAGATGTACAGCAGTTCTCAGAAACAGTGCTTATACAACGAAATATTCATTAAGTGATTCAAAGGAAAGCAAAATCTTCAAACATTTTTCAGTTTATATAGTGAATGTTTGAGTTTGTAAAGAAGAATACAAACACGGCTATTTTTTTGAACAGTCTAATATTCACTTTTCTTCAATTTTTTTAGAGGAACAACACAAATTTGATATATTTTTCTTCATGTTTTGATTTGGAATAGAATGTGTCGTGTTCCCAATGCATTTGTATGTATGGAAATAAAAGCTATTAGAAGGATTTTGAGCTTTATTCACTTTTTTCAACACACTGCTATTATTTTGAACACAACTGTATATATATGACATTGATGGCTATAAGAGAGGTTTCACATTGCTTTGTTAAATCATACGTTGCTTCGATAAAACCAAAGGCTAATGAAATATTTTATTGAATTAGTGTCCCCCTATTTTGCACCACTATATCCTTTTTTTTTTTTTTTTTTTTTTTAGTAAAGTACCTGAAACCATTAGTATTTTATCTCCAGGGTCTACATCTCTTACAATGTGAATGTAATATTGTGTTACCAGTCTTCCAAGTAGTCATACTTTGCAGTGAGTAAGCTCTCTTGCTCTGAGTGTCATTGACAACTTCTATGAGCTAGTCAAGAGCCTTCACTTAGATCATCCGCTTGTGTTATTAAGAAATGGAATAGGAAGGGATGCTAATGGTAACTGACCACAAAATGTACTTTCCTGTTTTAGAAAACAAGTAGGATTTCTCTCAATGTATGTTATACAGTGTATAATTATAAAAAAAAAAAAAAAATTAAGGAGCAGTTGATTATGATGTGGTTAATGAAACGGGGTCTGACTTTTTATCTGTTTGAGTAATAATCACGCCTCCTTATGCTTGCTTGGTAGCTGAACTGTGATCCTGGAAGTTTAATGAATATGTAAACTCAGCATTATACAGTATATTCCTGATACGGGCAGCACAGTGGCTTAGTGGTTAGCATGTCTGCCTTGCAGTAAATGGGTCATGGGTTCGATTCCCGACCATGGCGCCTCCTGCATGGAGTTTGCATGTTCTCACTGTGCTTGTGTGGGTTTCCTCCGGGTGCTCCGGTTTCCTCCCACACTTCAAAGACACGCTGAAAGGTTAATTGGCTACTGTCTAAACTGGCCCTAGTATGTGTATGTATGAATGTGAGTTAGGGACCTTAGATTGTACACCCCTTGAGGGTTAGGGACTGAGGTGAATGTTCAATATATATATACAGTGGGGATCGAAAGTTTGGGCACCCCAGCTAAAAATTGGTATTAATGTGCATAAAGAAGCCAAGGAAAGATGGAAAAATCTCCAAAAGGCATCAAATTACAGATTAGACATTCTTATAATATGTCAACAAAAGTTAGATTTTATTTCCATCATTTACACTTTCAAAATAACAGAAAACAAAAAATGGCGTCTGCAAAAGTTTGGGCACCCTGCAGAATTTATAGTATGCACTGCCCCCTTTGCAAAGCTGAGACCTGCCAGTGTCATGGATTGTTCTCATTCATCGTCTGGGAAGACCAGGTGATGTCAATCTCAAAGGTTTTAAATGCCCAGACTCATCTGACCTTGCCCCAACAATCAGCACCATGGGTTCTTCTAAGCAGTTGTCTAGAAAACTGAAACTGAAAATAGTTGACGCTCACAAAGCTGGAGAAGGCTATAAGAAGATAGCAAAGCGTTTTCAGATGTCAATATCCTCTGTTCGGAATGTAATTAAGAAATGGCAGTCATCAGGAACAGTGGAAGTTAAAGCAAGATCTGGAAGACCAAGAAAAATATCAGAGAGAACAGCTCGCAGGATTGTGAGAAAAACAATTCAAAACCCACGTTTGACTGCACAATCCCTCCAGAAAGATCTGGCAGACACTGGAGTTGTGGTACACTATTCCACTATAAAGAGATACTTGTACAAATATGGTCTTCATGGAAGAGTCATCAGAAGAAAACCTCTTCTACGTCCTCACCACAAAAATCATCGTTTGAACTTTGCAAATGAACATATAGACAAGCCTGATGCATTTTGGAAACAAGTTCTGTGGACCAATGAGGTTAAAATTGAACTTTTTGGCCGGAATGAGCAAAGGTACGTTTGGAGAAGAAGGGGCACAGAATTTAATGAAAAGAACCTCTGTCCAACTGTTAAGCATGGGGTTGGATCAATCATGCTTTGGGGTTGTGTTGCAGCCAGTGGCACAGGGAACATCTCACGAGTAGAAGGAAAAATGGATTCAATAAATTTTCAGCAAATTTTGGATGGTAACTTGATGCCATCTGTGAAAAAGCTGAAGTTAAAGAGAGGATGGCTTCTACAAATGGATAATGATCCTAAACACGCCTCGAAATCCACGGGGGATTACATCAAGAGGCGTAAACTGAAGGTTTTGCCATGGCCTTCCCAATCTCCTGACCTCAACATAATTGAAAATCTATGGATAGACCTTAAAAGAGCAGTGCGTGACAGACAGCCCAGAAATCTCAAAGAACTGGAAGACTTTTGTAAGGAAGAATGGGCAAAGATACCTCAAACAAGAATTGAAAGACTCTTGGCTGGCTACAAAAAAAGCGTTTACAAGCTGTGATACTTGCCAAAGGCGGCAGTACAAGATATTAACTCTGCAGGGTGCCCAAACTTTTGCAGACGCCATTTTTTTGTTTTCTGTTATTTTGAAAGTGTAAATGATGGAAATAAAATCTAACTTTTGTTGACATATTATAAGAATGTCAAATCTGTAATTTGATGCCTTTTGGAGATTTTTCCATCTTTCCTTGGCTTCTTTATGCACATTGATACCAATTTTTAGCTGGGGTGCCCAAACTTTCGATCCCCACTGTATGTGTAAAGCGCTGCGTAAATTGACAGCGCTATGTAAGTACCTGAAATATATAAATAATAAATATGTACCATGGTAAATAATAAATATGTACCATGTACTTGTATGAAAAAGTATCCTGTTCACTTTGTACTGCTTCTTTTGTGTGAAATCCCTGACCACACTAAGCATGAGAGCACAGTGTGGACAGTTCTCTAGCTTAGCTGAGAAGTCAGTATACTCTTCTCCAATGATCAGACTTGTTCTGGCAGCCCCCCCCCCCCCCCAGCCTTTTACTGGGAAGATCAGTGTGATGCTGTTTCTCCTTCCCCAGCTGTTATGCAGCTGAGAACAGAGGGAATGTGATCACTTATAAAAAGGAGAAAATGGTATTTATTATGGTTTTTTTTTAAATCTATACACATGTTTTGCCTTTCATATCTATTTTTTGGGTTGTGTTACAAAGTGAAGGTTTACAATAACTTTAATAAAAGAGAAGATAGGTATGGAAACCTTGGATAGAACCACAAATGGGGCCTGTCAATAAATGTTATAGTCATACCCATTCCTTAGGAAAAACAGGAACAGGTGCAGCACTCACATCAGGAAAGCCATTCTGTATTGAACTAGGAGTCCATTAGCAGGTGTGCTGGCTCTATACGGTTCTCCAACCACCATGCACAGTAGAAATGTAGAAAAGAGCCGGCAACTCCAAAGTCCATATAAACTGATTTATTTCTACATAGTAGTGAGTAAAAATTCTGACGCATTTCGGCAAATAGCCTTCATCACAGCACAATAACCAATATACCATAAAACATATATACAAAACCCTCCACCCACTTACAGTGCCTTGAAAAAGTATTCATACCCCTTGAAATTTTACACATTTTGTCATGTTACAACCACAAAAATAAATGTATTTTATTGGGATTTTATGTGATAGACAACACAAAGTGGCACATAATTGTGAAGTGGAAGGAAAATGATAAATGGTTTTCAAGTGTTTTACAAATAAATATCTGAAAATTATGGTGTGCATTTGTATTCAGCCCCCGAGTCATACTTTGTAGAACCACCTTTCACTGCAATTACAGCTGAAAGTCTTTTTGGGTATGTCACTACCAGCTTTGCACATCTAGAGAGCGAGATTTTTCTTGTTTGCAAAATAGTTCAAGCTCTGTCTGATTGGATGAAGACTGTCTGAACAGCAAGTTTCAAGTCTTGCCATGGATTCTCAATTGGATTTCGGTCTGGACTTTGACTGGGCCATTCTAACACATGAATATGCTTTGATCTAAACTATTCCATTGTAGCTCTGGCTGTATGTTTAGGGTCGTTGTCCTGCTGGAAGGTGAACCTCCGCCCCATTCTCAAGTCTTTTTCAGACTCTAAGAGGTTATCTTCTAAGATTGCCCTGTATTTGGCTCCATCCATCTGTTCATAAACTCTGACCAGCTTCCCTGTCCCTGCTGAAGAAAAGCATCCCCACAACATGATGCTGCCACCACTGTTTTACGGTGGGGATGGTGTGTTCAGGGTGATGTGCAGTGTTAGTTTTCTGCCACACACAGCGTTTTGCTGTTAGGTCAAAAAGTTCAGAGCACCTTCTTCCACGTTTGCTGTGTCCCCCACATGGCTTCTCACAAACTGCAAACAGGACCTCTTATGGCTTTCTTTCAACAATGGCTTTCTTCTTGCCACTTTCCATAAAGGCCAGATTTGTGGGTTACATGACTAATAATTGTCCTGTGGACAGATTCTCCCACCTGAGCTGTGGATCTCTGTAGCTCCTCCAGAGTTACTATGGGCCTCTTGGCTGCTTCTCTGATTAATGCTGTCCTTGCCTGGCCTGTCAGTTTAGGTGGGCGGCCATGTCTTGGTAGGCTTGCAGTTTTGCCATAGTCTGTCCATTTTTTGGATGATGGATTGAACAGTGCTCTGTGAGATTTTCAAAGCTTGAGATATTTTTTATAACCTAAACCTGCTTTAAACTTCTCCACAACTGTATCCTTGACCTGTCTGGCGTGTTCCTTGGCCTTCATGATGCTGTTTGTATTTACTAATTAGATGACTGCTGAAGGCAATTGGTTCCACTGGATTTTAGTTAGGGGTATCAGTAAAGGGGGCTGAATACAAATGCACGCCACATTTTTCAGATATTTATTTGTAAAAAATTTAGAACACCATTTATCATTTTTCTTCCACCTCACAATTATGTGCCACTTTGTGTTGGTCTAAAATCCCAATAAAATACATTTATGTTTTTGGTTGTTACATGACAAAATGTTGAAAATTTTATGGGCTATGAATACTTTTTCAAGGCACTGTAGACAATTAGAATCATCCAATTTAAAATCATACTCCGGTGTAAAGGATAAAAAGGAAAAGGCAGCATTAAACTGATGTTTTATAGAAAGTGGCTGGATTGGATCCTATATGAAACAAACAGTATTCAGTGCACTGGAATGATACCATGGTCAGGTCTTGATATCTAAACAGAAAGGGAAAAAAAATATATTTTTGTATATTTGAGGAAAACAAAATACAGAACAGCAATCATAACCCCAAATAAATAACTCACTTCAAAAAACAGAACTACATCCCATTTGGAGTTTAAGCCTGTGGGAGTTCCTATACCCAGAGTGAAAATCCACCATACCTCTCTTTCGAGGAGTCTGTGGTGAGTATCATCCCCCATATATTGGTCTCCTGACCTTTTTCCAGACCATTGAATGTTTGGAAACATTGGATATACTCTTGTCACTATCATAGGAAGCACCATTATAGTGTTCCCCGATTCTAGTCTGAAGGGATCTGGATGTGCACCCCACCTATTGAAGTGCACATGTTGTACATTCAGTGACATAAATCACATTCTTAGTACTACAAATGAAAAAGTCCCGAATAGTATATTTTTTACCATTGCATTAACATCTTGTTCTGTCTCTCCAAACTAAGCATTGATAGTGTGATCTCTGTAACTTACAGTTGTGATGAGATAGCGATAACTTCAACCTCAGTTGGATACCACAGTCAGTGATGTAATCGATAAGACATCTTGTAGATCTTGTGAAGTTTATTCCATAAACTGAGAGAATCTTACAACAATGAGCATTCGATAGGTCAAAAGATCATAATGTTTCCTGCTCCATGACATGAGGCTAGAGCTGCAATGCCTTACTGGGAAAAGGGGTGGGCTATCTAGGTTGAAACACTTAAAGGCATATGACAGTCAATATGACAGTCATGTGAAACATGACACATCTGCTAGTTGTTAGATTACCTGGTTATATTACATCGCTATAACTAGTGTTCAGGACATCCACTGGAAGAGCTCTTTTTTATGGGTTATTCTGGACGTCACGTCCCTTTATTCATGTATACCACATGCTTTAGTACTGGATGCTTTGAAATACCATCTTAATCATTATCAACCACCTATAGTGCTGAACTTAAAGAGTTTTTAGTTCTGTCAGTGGATTTCCTATTGCAACACAATTATTTTGTGTTTGACCAGGTGTTCGACCTACAGTGTAGAAGGGCTTCTATGGAAAGCAAAGTTGACTAAGTTGTATATGGGGTGGTGGGAGGAGACTTATTTATTACACATATGCGGGTGTCATCAGGCATGTGGTATGGAAGATATATTGATGACCTAGTACTGGTTTGGGACAATGTGGAGAGAGATTTGCCATCTTTAACTTTGTATGTTAACAGTAACCGTCATTATTTGTAATTCAGCTATGTGAGTGATTCCCATAGTATAGACTATTTGGATGTCACCTCTAAAGGGGACAGCACAATGGGTACAGTTTCTTCCTGTACTTATTGCAAAGAATGTGTTGGCAACTCTCTCTTTTTAGCCATGACCTGCCATCCAAATCATAGTACACAGTTCATCCCTGTGGGGGAGTATACCCGGGCCAGATGGAACTGTTTTCTACAGGTGACATTATCACTTCAAGGTTGAAAGAACGGGGGTATCAGGAATGGCACATTAACAGGGCAATTTGTATAGTTTCTGGTAAGGAAAGAACAGCTCTCTTCAATAATAATAGAAAATCTTTCAATAGGAGAGCTGTGACTGATATCGTCAAAAAGAATCCTGTTACATTTGTGACCTCTTTTTCCCGGGAATTCAATCAGATTAGGAACATCAGTCATAAGTATTTACCCATTGTATCTGCCGACAAAGATCTTGTTCCGGTTCTTGCCAATGGTTGTAGATTTTCCAGTCGGTGAGTTGACACATTGGGAAGCATAATGTCTTCGCTGCAAGGAGACGAAAGAAAGCAGCGGGGATTTGAAATCTTTCTCTCCTACCACTGACCGTAAGCATGGGATGCTGCAGGGATGTTTCCCACACCGCTCCTGTGCGAACTTGGGCTATGACAAGCCTGGCTTCACACAGGAACAGTGGGAAAACCGCGTGCAATTTGGACAGGAATCACATTCTTGTTCAAATCGCATGCTATTCTTTGTGGTGTAATTTGCATCCGTTAACGCAAATCACACGCAAAGTATCAGTACTCGGTATCGGCGAGTACTTGACCAAAAGTATCAGTACTCATCGATAAAAAGTCGATATTGGTGCATCCCTAGTTTTACCGTGTTAATTCATTATTTTGGGGGATCACTTATGCACTCTGAGTCATCCCTGGTAGTCCAACTCGCAAAGAAAAATACAATGAGCTGATTGGATGATATCGGCTAAAGTTGGGTGCATCCGAAAGTAACGAATGGAATGAAATTAATGTCAGTTTCACTTGTTATGTTAGGATTCAGAGATTCTGATGGATCCACCTTCATCCAACCCAAACACAATATGTAGGAATCATCTTATTTCACTTTTATACCTTACTATATTTATTGCAATGTGTTTCCATTTCATATGTAGCGCATTTTTTTTTTTTAATAATGAAAATGTTAATGCAAAAAAAATTGTCTGATTATCCAAAGACTACCGTGCCACTCTCATCCAAATAAAACAAAAGGATCCGATTCAAATTGTGTCGTTACATTATTTCAGATGCTTCAGACATTAACAAAGATCCAAACTATCGCATCATGTCACCCAAAACAAATGAATATGAGTGAATTTGTTGTTTTCGTTATAATTAATTTCAGATTAGTTGAAATTCCTTACTATTGTGATTTGGAGATTCGTGCAAATCTTCAAATAATGAAAATTTTGTCTGAATTTCGATTTGTAACGAAACGAATCACACATGTCTATTAACCACTTGCCCTCCAGAGGATTTACCCCCCTTCCTGACCAGGCCATTTTTAGCGATATGGCACTGCATTAGTTTAACTAACAATTGCGCAGTCATGCAATACTGCATCCAAATGAAATTTATGTCCTTTTTTCCCACAAAGAGATTTCTTTCGGTGGTATTTGATTCCTTGTGTGGTTTTTATTTTTTGCGCTATAAACAAAAAAAGACCGACAATTTTGAGAAAAAAACAATATTTTCGACATTTTGCTATTAAACATATCCAGTAAAGAAAAATTAAAAAAATCAAATTTTGTCATAAATTTAGCCCAAAATGTATTCTGCTATACGTCTTTGCTGAAAAAAAATCCCAATACGTGTAAATTAATTGGTTTACGTGAAAGGTATAGCATTTACAAATGGCGATATACTGTATATACTGTAATTTTTTTTTTTTTTTTTATACTAGTAATGGTGGCAATCAGCGACTTATAGCTGGACTGTAGCGGGCATTCTGACACCGGGGGGGAGCTGACTAACTGTCACTGACATCCCCAGTGACACTAATACAGTGATCAGTGCTAATGAAAAGCACTGACACTGTAATAATGACACTGGGCAGGAAGGGGTTAACATCTGGGGCGATCAAAGGGTTAACTGTGTGCCGTGTGCTGTTTTACATCATGTGCTGTGTGCGTTTTACTGTGTCAGTACATTGCTTTGTATTGCTCTGCTATGCAGAGCAATACAAAGCAGTGTGCTGGTGCTGACAGGGGAGAGATCTGTATTGTTTAAATGCAGACCTCTCCCCTGTCAGTGATACTCGGCGATCATCGGGTGCCGGCGGGGAAACACCATCACCATCAGGGACCCAGTGATCGACAGCTGAAGCCACCAATGGCGGCGTGGGTAGCTGGTGCGCCCCCTACCCGGACATGCAAAATCACGCATATATACATGATTTTGCTCAGCCCTGCCTCCCTGAAGCAGTATTTCTGCTATAGGATGGTGGGCAAGAGGTTAACTATCATTTGGTATAAATGAGCTTAGTCGATAAAGAATAACATAGGATCGTAGCCTGGTGTGGGAATCATAAGTCTGATAATGTGGACTAGTGATTAAGAAGTGAGTAATACAGACAGGATCAGGTGAAGCAGAAATTACCAAGGTTTGGAGCAGAGTTGTGCCACCGTTTTGCCCAATGAGAAGGTTTGATGACTATTTATCAATGGACATTATTGTCAACCCTCACACGTTGTACATTTATGAATGTAGTAGTTAGTCTGGCTGAAAAATGACAAAAGTCCATCTAGACCAAACTCTTTAAGAAATGACCCTTACCCAATAGGTGCTTCAGTAAGCATCACAATAGTCATGTTTGTAAACTGTAGAGCCTCCATGTCCATTTATGTGATTGCTGCTATGGCAATACTGAGTTTTATACTAATATATAGGAAAGGGAGGAGAGCTCTTACTACAGGATTCCAAGGTCACACGGCACTAAACCCCGGGAATCTCAGGCACAAAGCTCCTGGGAATAGGAGATAAGAAAGTAGAAGGTTCCTGTTTTTTTTACTGGTCACCTGTGACCTTCCTAGAATAATGACTTGCATTATATACAGGTTGCATGTAAACTTCTTTATATAGTGCATACATATATGCATCGAATAACTGACATGAAAACATAGAAATATACTGATAGAACCAAAAAGCTGAATGTCTTTCACATATCATTTTCAATAAATACATTAGAATTATTCATCAATCAAGTATACAAGAGGGAGGAATACAAAATAATGAAAAAAAAACCCCAATGTATTAATATGAAGCACCACATAAAGAGCCACCTTTTGAATTCGGAGAATGTTCTCCTTGGAAATTGTCATGTAAATCATAAACTGTGTGCCATGGAATTCAAGAAAAGCCTGAGGAATGCCACAGGTGCAAAAAAGAATTTGCATTCAGGTTGTTAATGGTATATTCATGTTAGGTGTAGTGATTGGGGCCATAGAAGGTCTTGGACTTCATTGTGGTGTTTTACTGCCCCCAATTGCTCCCCTTTAGCTGCAGAAGCAGCAGCTGGGGGTGTACACATGATGTGGCCATGGCTGGAAGTATAACCTGAGATACATGGGGCTGCACTGCAACCACATGTGCGTTGCACGTGGTTGTGGTGATGCTTCATTTAGGGGTTTAAAACAGGTGGTGAGTAGGCAACATATTGCCTCTTCACCTCCTGCCAAGTGCCTCTGAAAAGCCATCTGAGCATGGATTGCTTTTCAGAGGAGCAGCAGTCCTTGCTGATACCATGAACAAGCCCTAATAAAATCAGTTCTGATAGTACAGGGAGTAGGGGTCAGGGTTAAACGTAACAGACATATGTACATGTAAACTCTGCGTTATAAAATACTGAACGGCGGACCATGCATTTAGAGATTACCTGTTACAAACACAGATTTCACAGATCAGTAGTGAGTAGTAGTTGTGTATAAATACAGTTAATTAAAACAAAATGACACTTACATAACACTTGTTGACAATAAGGGCACTTTCACATTGACTCCATGCAGTTTGGCCGCAGCACAGGTGTAGTGCAGGGTACCCGCAGTGTTTCATGTGTGTTGTCTGCAGTTTCCCATTGGCTTCTATTATGTTCTGTGACTGCCAACAAGGGATTTACCACCAAGTACTAAGTCATGTTTTGTGAAGGGGATCAAATACTTATTTCCCTTATGAACATGCAAATCAGTGCATCATTTGTTAGACATGCATTTCTGCTGAATTTTGTGTTGCTATTCTGTCTCTCAGTGTTACAATACACCTACCATTCGATTTTTAGACTGAACATTTCTTTGTGAGTGGGCAAACATTTAAAATCAGCAGGGGATCAAATACTTATTTCCTTCACTGTATATGCTGAATAAAGTATATTTTAAGTTGAATGAACGGTTTCCCAGCCGCCTGTTCACCCCTCTGATCCCTACACTATATATACCGTATATTACATGAAATATTACAAATTATCATGCCTGTAATTAAACCTATCATGCTAGGAAGGACTACAATCCCAAGAATTGCTGTATTTCCCAGAAATCAGAGGAGCTCTTATGTAGCCAGCTGAATATCCTCCTCCGTGTGTTTTTCCACCTCTCCTTAAACACCTGCATACGCTTCCCCAGCTTCTCCGACAAATGCACAACAACCAGCGTATCCCAGGAACCACTACACTAGAGCTCATCCCAAAACGCTGTGTGTGCACCTGACTGTCCCTTAGCAATTGATGAGGTCATTGGTTGGCAGGACAAAGTCGGGACACCCGCACAGCTTTTCGAGTGCCTGTGGTAGCGCGATGCAAGCTTGAGACAGCAGAGTGGCACCGCTGTAATAGAAAAAGGTTCAACCAAGTGTGGAAAAGAATGTTTCATTAGATGCCTGCCTAAGCTGGGGAATTTTTGGGTCATTTTGCCACGGCACCCCAGCTGAGAAATGCTGGTGTACAGAACAACCCCAGAAAGTCACTGCCATTCAGATTCACTCTGCAGACAATGAACAGCTTTTCCTTCACAGCAAGAACAGGAAGGAATTTGCAACAAAGTTTGTTAAAATCCTTGCAATGTTCATTGATCACCCAAAAGGGATTGTTTTTTTCCTCATCAAAAGTGGAGTTACTCTTTTAACAGCCAGTGAAGTCACCAGCCCTATTCACATGTAAGCAATTGAGCTGGTTGAAAAAAAAATGGTTTGGGGGCCTTTATGTCGATATGAACTTTTAGGGGACCCCATGAAATGCAAAAAATAAAAGCCGGAGGACCCCCCAAAAATCCATACCAGACCCTCATCCAAGCAAGCAGGCTGGCAGGCCAAGAAAGGAGGGGGATACGCATGCGCTCCCCCTCCTGAACACACCAGGCCACATGCCATCAAGTCCAGGAACCCTTCTGGGAAAGCATCTTGTCTCCATATTGATGAGGACAAGCGAGACTTCCCCACAACTCTGGCCTTGTGGTTGTGGGGCCTTAGTACCCATTCATTAAAAAAATGTAAATAAAAGCACACAGTCCTTTATCGAAAATAAAATTTCCCACAATGTCAAACACGTGATCCAGTGTTGTAAATCCATGTCAATCGTTATGCCCGATGTTCGCCAACAAATCGAAAGAAAAAATTCCACCTGACACATGTCTGGCCCATCCCTTCACTCCCGCTGAATGACAGGTCTGGTGGATGATAGCAGATATATATATAAAGGGGCAGGTTCTCCTGGGTGATATCACTGTAGCAGAAGACATTAAAGCAAAAATACTGTACAGAAAACATGCACATTTAATGAACAGTTAATGTGACTTTAAAGTTAAGACATTACATGGTTTTTTTCTAATGTTATTTTTAATTCATTTTATTGTTATGTTTTTATATGTATTAATATTTTTATTTTTTCCTGTAATTCCTGGTATTGATGCGGTGGTTAGGCTGCACACAGCAATGTCCAGACACGCCTGCAATTCTGCGATTCCTCTGTCAGGCACTCAGTAGCCAGTTGTTTTTTTCTATACAGTTGCAAGAAAAAGTATGTGAACCCCTTGGGATTACGTTGAGTTTTGCATGAATTGGGCATAAAATGTGCTCAGAACGTCATCTAAGTCACAATAATAGAAGAACACAGTCTGCTGAACATAATACTACACAAATATTAGATGTTGCCATGGTTTAATTGCACATAACATGTAAACATTCACAGTGCAGGGAGGAAAAAGTATGTGAGGCCCTAGCTTAATGACTTCTCCCAGAGCTAATTGGAGCCAGAAGTGAGCCAACCTTGACTCCAAGCAGTGTGATGATATTGGATGTGTTGCTGACAGTTGTCCTGCCCTTAAAAAACACACACCTGTTTTGGGTTTACTGGTTTCAAGAAGCACTGTCTGATGTGAACCATGCCTCGCAGAAAAGAGCTCTCAGAAGACCTACGATCAAGAATTGTTGACTTGCATGAAGCTGGAAAGGGTTACAAAAGTATCTCCAAAAGCCTTGATGTTCATGTGTCCTCGGTAAGACAGACTGTCTACAAATGGAGAAAGTTTAGCACTGTTGCTACTCTCCCTAGGTGTTGTCGTCCTGTAAAAATGACTGCAAGAGCACAGCGCAGAATGCTGCATGAGGTAAAGAAGAATCCCAGAGTGTCAGCTAAAGACCTACAGAAATCTCTGGCACATGCTAACATTTTTGTTGACACATCTACAATAAGGAAAACATTAAACAAGAATGGAGTACATGGGAGGACACCACGGAGGAAGCCATTGCTGTCCAGAAAGAATATTGCAGCACGTTTGAAGTTTGCAAAAGAGCAACTGGATGTTCCACAGCACTACTGGCAAAATATACTGTGGACAGATGAAACCAAGATTGAGTTGTTTGGGAAGAACACACAACACTATGTGTGGAGAAAAAAAGGCACAGCACACCAACATCAAAACCTCATCCCCACTGTAAAACATGGCGGAGGGAGCATCATGGTTTGGGGCTGCTTTGCTGCCTCAGGGCCTAGACGGATTGTTGTCATTGATGGGAAAATGAATTCCAGAATTTATCAAGACATTTTGCAGGAAAACGTATGACCATCTGTCCGCCAACTGAAGCTCTGCAGAGAATGGGTGATGCAACAGGACAATGACCCAAAGCATACAAGTAATTCAACAAAACAATGGCTGCAACAGCACAGAATACGCCTTCTGGAGTGGCCCAGTCAGAGTTCTGACCTCAACCCGATTGAAATGCTGTGGCATGACCTTAAGAGAGCGATTCACACCAGACATCCCAAGAATATTGCTACACTGAAACAGTTTTGTGAAGAGGAGTGGTCCAAAATTACTCCAGATCGTTGTGCAGGTCTGATCTGCAACTACAGGAAACGTTTGGTTGAGGTTATTGCTGCCAAAGGAGGGTCAACCAGTTATTAAGTCCAAAGGTTCACATACTTTTTCCTCCCTGCACTGTGAATGTTTACATGTTATGTGCAATTAAACCATGGCAACATCTAATGTTTGTGTAGTATTATGTTCAGAAGACTGTGTTCTTCTATTGTTGTGACTTAGATGATGTTCAGAGCACATTTTATGCCCAATTCATGCAAAACTCCACGTAATCCCAAGGGGTTCACATACTTTTTCTTGCAACTGTATATACATTTTATTATAGTCAGAACACTGGAGACATAGCTGTCAGGGGATGCGTATATCTATGCGCAGGCTTAGGACTCCTGTTGGCCCTGCTCGTGGCCGGTTGGCGGGTGCACATACGATCGTGCGCTCAAGTGCGTATGTGCGATGGCACATTGGCATCAGGCGGGCTATTTAAACTGTGCTTGGACCGTGCCTCAATGCCGTTTGGTCTTTACCCCTGAGCATCTGCGTATCCTGCTACCTGTTATCCTATTGCTGATCTGTCATTGACCTTGCTAGAACGCTGCCTGCATCGACCCCTGGCCTGCCCTCTGGACTATTCCTCTGCCTGCCGATTCTGTTTTACTTTGCCTGCTAGTTGCTAACCTGGACCGACTGACCTTGCTTACTCTGTTCCTGCACCTAAACCAGCTTACCCCTGCCGGTATCCTGCACCTACACGTCTTCCTGAGCGTCAGCTGCCAAGCCATTCCTGCACCTCTGCCAGTGTGCCATCCTCCAGCAGCTTCTGCATTCCTGACATACATCAACCCCGCGGAAGTCCTACCAGGCACTCGTGCACCTCTGTGCTCCCTGTCACATTACCAGCGCCTCTGAGGCAGAGCCGCAAGGGAGGCCCTCCTCTGCATATCAGGTATGTGAGAGTAGCCAAGTATTCGTTATTTGGCCTCTTCCTCCTCCCCTTCTTCTTTTATCTCTACTTCCTCCTGCACCTTCTCCTCCATCTACTCTTCCTCCCTTTCCCCCACTTTTACCTCCTCCCTTTACTCCTTATCTGCTTGTAATGTATCAGCAATAGTAAAAGTACCAGTTATTTGGATACCATATGCATGAAGAATCGCTTGACTTTGCACCAAAGAGCTCAGTGCGAGAAATACCTCAGGTCAGCAGCAAAAGGCCTGCACTCCTCAGTCTTCTCCCGTCCACAACATTCTCCTGCTGCATGTGCTGCAATCTCTTTGTGCTGCAGTTTCTTGTTTGTGTATTCTTAACCGAGGGCCCGGGGTCAGTAGGGGGCCCCATGAGATGCCCTTAGTACCTTTTTCATAGGCTTTTTGAGTTTGGGCAAGGACACAGGGGCCCCATGATCCCCCAATTGCCCGGGGGCCCCATGAGTTATCAGTCTGCCCCTGGTCCCGACACTAACCAGTTCCTACTAAGCACATACCTGAAGTCTACATTTTGGATATTATAGAATAATTTTGGATACTGGAATGGGAGGGGGTTCAGGGAATGTAGGGTTGTACTTTGAGATTTTATTAAACTTTTAAGATAATGCAGTACTGCAAAAAAGAAGCTGACAAAAACTATTCTATTAAATTGTTGTGCCACTGACCAATTTGTATGAGGTTAAGGGCTTTAGTTTTATTTTTTTAAGAGCAAACTTTCCCATAACATTTAGATATGTTGTGGCTGCTGCTTTCTTGGGTCAGTTCAAGCCTATTGCTGCTGCTGCTGCTGCTGTGTTAAGCCAACCTAAATGTAAAAGTAAAAAAAAACAAAACAAAACATTCAGAATATGTGATTCCAGAATATTGCATTGCTGACACTAAGCCGAACTGTTTAGTAGCAACACCACATACAATATATCTTAAAGGCATCCCACAAGCATGTAATTTAAAGAGCTTGTGTTTTTCCCATGTGACAGATAAAAGAATCCTCCCTTCACTGTATAATATTTTTTTTTCTAAATGCTTGTTTTTTCAAATGTGCCCCATGGCAGTGCCCAGCTTCTCATGCCCTTTTTTGACAATAGCTTGCCTAGTAGAGATAGCCAGAAATGAGTAGATGCTAAGTCTGGGTTTTGCATATTTTAAGCAAGATTCAATGAACCACACACAAATCACACCTGGGTGTCATCCCAACTGATAAAAAAATGCTTTTCTCATGTATTTAGGATAAGATTGATTTTATTTGTGTAATGCCAATTTTTAACTCAAGAGGGCTGCAAAACGCTGATGCAAGAACAAGATAATAGTGACAGTATTGGCAACATCTGACAATTACTACTGTAGTATTGCCCAAGTTGTAAACTTGCTTTCTGTGCAGCAAGGGTCAGCATTTTCAATAACAGAAAATCTTGCTAGGATGGGTGGTGGGCTTAAAATGACTGATAAACAAACCAACTTACACCTCTGGACTGTACAGGGTAGGAGCAGTAAAAAGAAAAAGACCTTATGAGAGCTATGCTTGCGGTGACACACAATTTAGCTCATATGTTACTGAAATGCACATTACATGTGTTTATGCATTGCAGTGCCATTTATTTTCAATGACCATCCAATGCACTTAGTCACTACAGAGCATTACATTAAAATATTATATTATTATACAGTATTTATAAAGCGCCAATAGTTCGCTCAGCGCTGTACATTACAAATAAAAAAAGTGCTGGTGCATTTTCTTTTTTATCTACTCTGTTGTGTTGACATCTCATTCAGATGAATAGACTGCCTTAATGCAGCATGTTAAAACCCTTTGAGGACCAAGGGACGTATTTGTCCCATGTTTTTAATTGCCTGTATCATCTGATTAACCACTTGCCGCCCAGCCACTGTATATATACGGCGGCAGGGCGGCACTCGCAGGCAAAACCACGTTTTAAAACGTGTGTTTTGTAAACAAATAGGGGGCGCGCGCGAGGCGCGCCGTCGCCCTATCTGTCCCGCCGATCACCGCCGCGGATATCAGTAGCCGGGGCACAGCCGGTCCTTAGCGGCTGTTTCCCGGCGATCAGCGGCAAACAGTGACAGACAGCACAGCTGCAGTAGCTGTGCTGTCTGTCACTTCCCTGTCAGCTCGAGAATGAGCTGATCGAGAAAGAACAGTTTCTCTTTCTCGATCAGCCTTGTCCCGCCCAGTACACACCCCGCCCCCTAGTAAAACACTCCCCTCACTCCTATAACCCTTCCCTGCAAAATAAAGTTAACCCCTTCCTCCCCATTGCTATTAGTACAGTGTCAGTGTTTTTTTTTTTTGCACTGATCACTGTATTAGTGTTTTTGGGGATGTCAGTGACCCCAAGTCAGTACCCCCCAATGTCAGAATGTCCGCCGCAGTCCCGCCATAAGTCGCTGGTCGCTGCCATAAGTCGTTGATCACCGCCATAATTCGCTGATCGCCGCCATTATTAGTATAAAAAAAACCCCTAAAAATTTGTAAACGCTATAACTTTCACGTAAACCAATTAATTTACACGTATTGGGGTATTTTGTTTAGCAAAGACATGTCGCAGAATGCATTTTGGCAGAAATTTATGACTAAATTTGATTTTTGCATTTTTTTTTTACTGGACATGTTTTATAGCAAGAAGTCCAAAATATTGTTTTTTTTTCCTCAAAATTGTCAGCCTTTTTTTTTATAGCGCAAAAAATAAAAACCACACAGGCCATCAAATACCACTGAAAGAAAGCTCAATTTGTGGGAATAAAAAGGATGTAAATTTCATTTATGTACCGTATTGCATGACCGCGCAATTGTCCGTTAAACTAGCGCAGCGCTGTATAGCAGAAAAATGGCGTAAATTGCAGTATCTATACCATAGTTTGTAGCCGCTATAACTTCCACACAAAGCAATCAATATACACTTATTGGGATTTTTTTTACCAGCAACATGTAGCAGAATACATTTTGGCCTAAATTTATAACCAACTTTGAGATTACTATATATATTACTATATATTTTTTATAGCTGAAAGTAAAAAATATTGTTTTTCTTCAAAATTTTTGGCCTTTTTTTTGTTTATGGCGTGAAAAATAAAAAGCGCACAGGTGATCAAATTACACCAAAAGAAAGCTCTATTTGTGTGAAAAAAAGGTCGTAAATTTTGTTTGGGTGCAGCATTGCATGACCACGCAATTATCAGTTGAATTAGTGCAGCACCAAGTAGCAAAAAGAGGCCTGGTCATTAAGGGGGATAAATCCTTTGGAGCTCAAGTGGTTAAGAACTTAAAATACTAATTTTTTTTTTTTGGTTTGAGTCAAAATATTAGTTCTTATCAACAAATGGATCTAGCTTTTTGCCAATTATTTCATGAAATGGCTTAGTTACAGCAACTGAAGTGTATGAACTTTAAAAACAAAAAATTGATTCTTTTGGCATTCCGTAATCTTATGGTCCTCAAAGGGTTAACACGGGACATAACATGAGTTGAAAGGCAGGAAGGGAGCCTTAGATACTACAGCACACTTATCAGGTTGTAACTAATCAAAAACATTTTGAATTTGGGGAATGCACTAATATCAGGAAAAACAATGTTTAAAAAAAATATATGTAAAACATTATTTTATATACTAAATCTTTTGAGTTCATCTTAATCGAAAATGTTTAGAAAATAATTTTAATTTCTTTAAAATAAGTGTCCTTATCATCCAGGGACTTAGAACCCCGGTCACCATTTCACAAATATTTTTAATTCTTTTATTAATACATCAAGACTATTAGAAACACATTTTTTCTTTCTTTTTCAATAGTTTTTTTTATTGATTTTTCAATAAAGTACAAAGGCATCCCTTAAACATAAGGGAGGAAGAAAAAAAGAAAAAGAACAGTTCCAACAACAGATACATCTAGGCACATTTCAGTGTAAAAGGAAAAAGAGAAAGTACATCAATAAAGTTCTGACGTATTATGAAAAACCCGTTATACCGGAGCATGCCTCCAATAAACTCAGTATGAAAAGCTTAAGTTTGTGGATGGAAAAAATGGACAAACAAATTTCTCCTCCGTTGAACCATCGAAAGGGCCACCTTTACCAAAATATCGTGCCAATTTTTTTTTCATTTGCATCTTTTTTTTTTTAAGACCTAAAGATTGAATAGGAATCCAGCACTTTGTTACTTCTGGGAGTGGTAGATCCTACTATTTGCCAGGCCCCCCCTGCAGTCACTGCTCATGCTGGCACTGATAGTACTCGGGCCACTTGCCGCTTATTAGTATGAATGACAGTTTTTGCATCCTGCTCCTGACTGCTCTAGGAAGACCATTAACACAGGAACCCTGTTGTTCTGAGCAGAACATTTGGAGCTCCAAGAAGACTGTTTATTTATCAGTTTAACAATCAGTAAACTGCTCATGCTGTTAGCCTATCAGTATCAGTGTAAAGCTTTGTAAGGAGCCGCAAACACAACCAAAAACATGATACAGCTTCAGGGCTTGCACACAACTCTGGAGGGGCTCATTGTCATTGTCAACATGACATAGCTCCAAGAGGACAACTGGCAGACAGTAGCATCTGACACCCCCAGAAGTGTCAGATTTTTATTACTATTTCTGAGCTTGTAAATAAAAAAAAGATAAAGTTGAATTAAATGTTAAATTAAAAATAAGTTAGCACGCAAGTTTACATTAGTTTTCATGTTTACGGTATATAAAAAAAGTCAAAATAATAAATGTGAGCAGGCAAGAGTTGAGATACAATTCGGATTGTAGACACATAAGCAAATGTTAAAAGTGGTTGTAAAGGCCCAAGTTTTTTTACCTTCATACATTTTATGCATGAAGGTAAAAAATCTTCTGTGTGTAGCAGTCCTCCCCTCTAATACTGAGCCCCAACTTGATCTAGCAATGTGCAAATGAGGTGTACCAGGTCTCTCCCTCCTCATTGGCTGACACAGCAGAGGAAGCCATTGGCTCCCACTACTGTCAACCACAGCCAGTGAGCCAATGAGGAGAGGGCAGGGGTGGGGCTAAGCCACGTCTGTGTTTGAATGGACACTGCAGCTTCTCAGGAGCAAGCCTGCTTGGGTTCCACCATAGCAAACTGTTTGCAGTGGGGCACTTGGCAGGAGGGAGGGACCAAGAACTTTAATATGAAGTTTAAAGTATTGCTGTGTTTCATCAATAAAAATAAACAGAAGAGCAGAAATCCCTGTTATTTCTTTTCTTCTACTTTAACAGAGATCACACCTCCAAATGTCTAAATTTACAATCAGAAGTCAGGCTAACTTTTTACTGAAAATGTCATGTGGCTAATGACTTTGCATTCCAATGAACGGAAGTGACATCAAGGCTGATGCCTCGCCCAGGAGAAAAAAAAGAAAAATCAAATCATTCTGTGACAAAACTAAACAATGATATTTTTTGGCCACACTGATGAATTACAAAGCATTCCAACCTTATTTTCGATATTAAATAAAATATTATAGTTAAACAAATGTAAAATTTGATGCCTGTGCTGTAATATTACTACTTTTTCTTTTTTTTTCAAGATTGTTATAATACAGTATACATTTTAATATATCACTACTCATGAGCTGCATTGTAGAAGAAGCTTTGCTCTATATAATTCAAGGCGATTTTCTGCTTATAGGATTGTACTTTGGAGAAAATGTGGACAGAGTTGCATCACCAAGAGGCAATTTATTTTATTTTTGTGTTGTAATTAAATATACTGTAAGTGCCATTCTCCCATAAGTTGGTTCTGCACACTATACAATCCTGCAAAATGTTTTTGCCCTGACTCACTGGCAAGCGTGAGCTGACATACCATTTGTGCAGATTATGTTAACAAAAGGGTGTCAGAGGAGGCTTAGACTATTTAACTGGCAAATTGGACATTTGCTAGACAAGTTATGTACTATCCTTTTTCTAGTTTTATCCTTTTACCATTTGCATTTTCCCAATTCTGTAACAATGATTTAATACACTGTATTGTTACATGTATTACTGTAGGGGGCAGTCTTGGACAAAGTATGATTACTGTAAAATTAGAACACTCATGCTCATTTTGCTTAGAGTGATAAATAACTTTGGGTAACAGAACATTTTTAAAGTCCCACTCTGGGCTAATTCCCCAGATGTTTAAAAAAGCTCAGGTTGCAATACTCTCCTTAAATATGAAATTACACTTTGCAGTTCCTCTTATCAGCCCTTTGAGGTCGTCTAGCTTGAACAAAGCCCAGGAGCCCAGAAGCCTGAGCACTAGCCTAAGATGACACCACCATGGTGCTCTTCATTCACAATCTACAGACAGTACCACTGTCTTTGTCTGCCTAAGTAAGGACTGCTCAGCCTGGAAGCGAGGAAAAAGAGGACCTTGCATAGTCATGTGACCAGCCTGAAGTCTTCCGAAAAGGTGTTTGGATTTAAGCAGGCCATAGACGAACCAAATCTTTTGTTTGTCGGTCGTCAAATCTTTTGTTTTTTGTATCATTAGTGTGCCAGCTGCAACATAAGATTTTCGTAGTGCCTGATCAAACATGCTGGATTTTTTTAGGAAATGTCTAATTGCATAAATTTTTTTTATATTCAATGCAAAATAAACCATTGCAGTAGTCTTCATAGTCACATAGTAGCGTACACAGAGTATTGTTCAAAAGACACATAGATAAGAATATAAATGTGATGTTTGGAGGGACACGTATACCAATTGTATCATAGTACAATTACTTCTGTTGGTTGGTATTTGTATGCTATAAATTCCTGCAGTTTGGATTTAACCACTTGGCCTCCAGAGGATTTACCCCTCTTCCTGACCAGGCCACGTTTTGCGATACAACACTGCGTTACTTTAACTGACAGTTGCGCGGTCATCCAACGCTGCACCCAAATGAAGTGTATGTCCTTTTTTTTCACACATGGAGCTTTCTGTCTTTTTCTTTCTGTTTCGGTCATATTTGATCACCTGTACTTTTTTATTTTTTGCACTACAAACAAAAAAAAACCCAGTAATTTTGAGGAAAAAAAACAATACTTTTGACATTTTGCTATTAAACATGGGCAGTAAGAAAATTTAAAAAATCAAATTGCATCATAAATTTTGACCAAAATGTATTCTGCTACATGTATTTGCTAAAATAAAATCCCAATACGTGTAAATTAGTTGGTTTACGTGAAAGTTACAGCGCTTATAATTGGCGGTATATATACTGGAATTTTTTTTTCTACTAGTAATGGCAGTGATCAGCGACTTATTACGGGACTGTGGCAGGCATTCTGACACTGGGGGGAACTGACTTGGTGTCCCTGAGATCCCCAATGACACCAATACAGTTATCAATGCTAATAAAAAGCACTGACACTGTACTAATGGCACTGGGCAGGAAGGGGTTAACATATGGGGGGATCAAAGGGTTAACTGTGTGCTGTTTCACAGTATGCTGTGTGAGTGCCTTCCACTGCTTGCACATTGCTTTGTATGGCTCTGCTATGCAGAGCCATACAAAGCAGTGTGCAGGAGCGGACAGGGGAGAGATCTGTGTTGTTTATACACAGGTTTCTCCTCCATCGGAGATACTCGGTCATCACCGTGTGCTGGCGAGTAATCACCGGCCGGGACCCGATTAATGACAGCCAAGGCTATGAATGGCAGCGTGGGTAGGACGCGTGTCCCATACCTGGAACTGTAAAATCACATATATATACGTGATTTTGCACACCCATGCTGCCCTGTAGCAGTTTTTCTGCTATAGGGTGGCGCTGAACCGGTTAATACATACTGTATTTTGTTAAGACCCTACCAAATATAGTGGATAATGCAGATCATTCTGTAAATCACAGAGGAATTGGAACAGAATAGTTATCGCGTTATACAGTGCTCAGCATAATGAATACACCACAATGTATTTATCAGAAAACCTTTACTTTCCTTTCAGAATCCACATTTTCTATGGGACACTATGCTACAACATACTCCCACAAATGTGGGCCATTGATTGCAAGCAAGATTTGTTAATTTGCACACACAAAAAAGTATTTTTCCTAACAAATGCATTCAAGACCATGTTGCAAAAATGAATACATCCCAATGAAAGTCTTAGGCTGGCCATACATTATACATTTATCTTCCAATTTTCTGCCCAATTTCCTTTAGATTTACCTTCAACTGTGTAGTGCAAGGGCCTCCCTAATTGGATACAACCGAAAGTGTTGTTTAGGTTTGTCCTCCTATGATATGGTTTTTGGTAAATCTAAACCAAAAATCTCCAGATAATTGTATAATGTATGGCCAGCCTTAGGAGCAGAGTTAAAGTTTAGACAACAAAATCCTAATTAACAAAAATTCATATACAGGTGAGTGTAATTATTCATTAAACGTGTCCAGCAGACAGTTGGTTACAAAAGGGAATTACTTAACAAAGAAAACCCATTTCCATTTCATGCTCTCAGCAATGGCACCACATGGAAGAGTAATGTCATAAGGCCTGAGAAATAAAATTATTTCTTTACACAAGAAAGGTGAAGGCTACAAAAAGATCAGCAAAGCTTTACTTATCAGTGAGAATACTGTAGCAAAAGTGATACAAAAATTTAACAAAGATGGAACTGCAACCTTCTCACAGAGATCTCTAGGCCAAGCACGGACGTTAACACCTTGACAGGAGTGTCTTCTGATGAGAAAGGTTGAAGAAAATCGGCATGCAAGTTCACTGCAGTTAGCTAAAGAAGTAGAAAGCCAAACTGGGGTGAATGTTTCCCATGACACAATACAGCACACACTGCAGAGGAATGGCATGTATGGGTGTCGTCCACAAAGGAAGCCTCTCCTAAAGCCCATGCACAAAAAAACCCACCTAGATTGTACCAGGGCCAATACTGAAAAAGAAGAAGACTTCTGGGACTCTGTACTCTGGAGTGATGAAACCAAGATAAAGGTTTTTGGATGGCATTGCAAAAGTGAGTACAAAGAAAAATGCATGGTGTCTACAGTGAAACATGGTGGTGGCAGTGTCCTTCTGTGGGGCTCATGAGTGCTGTTGGTGTCGGGGAGCTGCATTTCATTGATGGTATCATGAATTCACAGATGTACTGCTCTATGTTGAAAGAGCAGATGCTACCATCACTCCGTGCGTGCCCTTGGTCGTCGTGCTTTTCCAACATGACAATGATCCAAAACACACATCTAAGGCCACTGTTACATTTCTGAAGAAGAACAGAGTGAAAGTGATTCAGTGGCCAAGTATGTTTACTGATCTGAACCTAACTGAACACCTATGGGGAATTATGAAGAGACAAGTTGAACATCATTCTCCATCCAGCATCAGGCTCAAAAAGAGGTCGTTCTTGAAGAATGGAAATAGAGATGTTGCAATATGTTGCCAACTTGTTCATTTCATGCCTAGAAGACTTGGTGCTGTCCTTACAAATCATGGAGGTCATACCCAATACTAGATGTAGTAGTTTTTGTTGGGAGGTGTATTCATTTTTGCATCAACTAATTTGCGTAAAACTGAAGATTTTGTAATCTAAGTTATATTACTAACCTTACTTTCATGTAATGAGCTAAAAAAATGTTCTATAAAACTCAGGTTTGCCAAAATGTTGGAAATTGTTCTCGTGTTCATTGAGACATTGATTAAAATCTTACTTTTCAAAAGGGGTGTACTCATTTATGCTGACCACTGTATATTTTGGCTATTTTATTTAAATCCTCATGAAACTTTGTGAATTAATTTTCAGAAATGGTTTTAGGAAAAGAATATGTATTCAAAACCAAAGAACTTGGGGTGTGGCTTGGATGGAGATGTGACAGGAAGCAAGAGTGAGAGCTCTCCAACCAAATCCTGCAACATCCATCCTGTATCGGGCTAATCCAGGGGTAGGCAACCTGCGGCTCTCCAGCTGTTGCAGGACTACAAGTTCCATCATGCCTCTGCAAGTCATAGCTGTAACTGTCAGTTTTGTAATGTTGCAATGCCTCATGGGAAATGTAGTTCCACAACAGATAGAGAGCCGCAGGTATCCTACCCATGGGCTAATCCTTTATTGAAACAACTTACCAGCAAGATATTCCTCTGTAGGTCCTCTTGTGCTCCCAGCAGAGGTGTTTCCTGGCCTTGGAGCCTGCAATTCGACAATCTGCTGACATAGTAGGATTCCATAGAAGGGTGGGGGAGAATAAGGAATCTTTATATGCAGATGACACCCTCCTGTTTTTAAGGGACACCTCCTCCTCCTTGAGTGCTTCCATATAACTTATCTCAGTATATGCTTATGTTTCTGGGTTTACCATTAACTGGGACAAGTCATTTATTATGCCACTTGACCCACTACCTGGTGATTTACCCTCCGTGGCCAACCTGACAAGAACAACAAACTGGCAGAACTTTGTGTAAATTACCTTTGTCAGTTATTGGTAGGGCTAATCTAGTAAAAATGATATGGATGCCTCAATTTGTATATCTATATCATAATTGCCCAGTTTGGATCCCTCAAAAAACTTTTAGGAATATAGATACCTTGTTCCAGGAACTTATTTGGAAGCGAGGACACCCTAGAATGAAACTTACTACCCTTCAGCTGCCCAAGGACAGTGAGGGTCTGTCAGTCCCTAGCGCCAATCTGTACTTCCTAGCTTCCCAACTCCAAAACATGTATGGGTGGCATTCAGTTAATATTCTAGACCCCATTCAATGCACTTTACTGTATATACTATTGGAAGCCTCTTTAGAGGACCTGTTGGTGTAGGGTCATTTTCAGGTATATCGTATATTTCCCACATTTATATGCTTCGTCGCCTTTGGGAATCTGTTAGGGATCTCACATCTCATAAAGGATGTATTCAATATATGCCCATTTGGAATTACCCTAGCCTTCCTGAATTAGCCACACTTTCAGGTTTCGAAACCTGGCGACAAGCGGGTATTATTCATCTGCATCAGTTGTTTAGCAATGATGTTCTGTTATATTTTGAAAACTTAGTGGAGAGATATCATTTAACGCACAAGATGTTTTTCAATATCTTCAGCTCCGTCATGCATTACAATGTCAGGATGTCTTGATGGAGTTGAAATATAATGCCTCCAATGTACTGGGAATGGCGGTAAAATAAAAAACACAGAGGTTATCAAATACCACTGAAGGAAAGCTCTATTTGTGGGAAAAAAGGACATAAATTTAATTTATGTACAGCGTTGCATGACCGTGCTATTGTCAGTTAAAGTAACGCAGCTCCTAATTGCAAAAAATAGCCTGGTCAGGAAGGGGAAGTCCTCTGGAGGGCAAGTGGCTAACCTGTATGTTTTTTTTTCTTTTGTTGTTGTTATTGTTTTCAATAAAAAATATCTGATTAAAAAAATGAAAATCAAAGAACTTAAAGGCACATTTTATAACCTATTGTACAAGCTTTGGTGCTTTTTAATGCCGTACAAATCTTATTTCTGCATATGATTTGTACACTTATGTACAACATGATAGCCATATTTGTTCATTGCGTATTGTAACAATGACAGTGTTGTTTTTACAGATTTTTGGGGTAGACAGTCCTACATGGAGGGTTGTGTGGTTGCTTTGCAGGTACCAAGAGGTTGCGCAGCAGCTTCAGGTTCCAAACTGATGGCAGTCAATTGATTTGTAAAATCAACCACACATAAAAAGCAACTATTTGCATGGTCCTACCCAGTATCCTAAAATCTGTGTTAGTCTGCAGAGCAGTTTATGTGTTCTTGGGTAGGAGCCTGGATTCCACACCCATGCCATATGCAGGGCTGCAACTTTGAGGCAAGGCATTGGACAGCTGAGTGAAAATGGGTTTAGGTTGGTGACAGGAGGTGTCTGGGCTTATTCTGCACCTAAATGAGCTATATTGACTATAGCTATCAATGCGTTCATTTTAAAAGTATGGCTCCCAACTGCAACAGAGTTATGAATTTAATTAGCTACCTGGCCTGGCTGCAAACACAGTAATAAATATGGGGTCCTTTTACTTTTGTTTTACACTATTAACAGGGGAGGACTGACAACTCATGGGGCCCCCAGGCAACAAGGGATAATGGGGCCCCTGTGTCCTTGCCCAAACTCAAAAAAGCCTATGAAAAAGGTACCAGGGGCATCTCATGGGGCCCCCTACTGACTCCAGGCCCTCGGGCAGTGCCTGAGTTTCCAAATGGTCAGTCCGCCCCTGACTATTAGGTACTGCAGCAAGGGTTAAAAACACTTTGCTGCCAACACATAGGACAGTCACATAGGTTCTCTCACATAAAGCAGCATCCTGGCTCTCACGTGGTCCGATGTGCCCCCTGAACCCTGCTGATTAAGGGCTGAGTGTGCTGGTCACTGAAGCAATGTTTGGGTGGCTTGTCGAACAGCTAGAGATTAACGTGTTACTAAACCCACAACAGTAAAATCAGTCTGTATATGCAGTAAAGCATGCTAGTTATACTCACTGTGGAACCTAAGGGGTTAATCCTCTGCATTGTGTAAAAAAGCTGTTTGATCCTTTCTTCTCTGCCCCTTCTCTTGTTGAAATGATCACCTGATACAGAATGAATCCGCTGTCACATGCACATGCTCAATTTGGTGTGTATTGCTAGGGAGGTTTTTTATTTTCTTGGGAGAGCACATGTGATCAGCACAGGGCCAACTAGCACTGTCCAGAGGGTCAAAGGTTTCGCATCCTCCTAGAGCAGAAAGGAAACTCCTCCTACAAGCTTTAACCAGTGCTCTGCTGAAGTCACATGACTGCTCTAACTGCTTATGAGAAAAGGTATTTAGCAGTTTAGATTTTACTAAAATAATTGCATTTCCATGTTCTGTGTACTGTGGGAGACCAGATATAGTGAATGCAGGGTCCTGGGTTTAGTAACACTTTACGGCTACTGCTTTGAATGAGAGAGCCAAGGTCTGACACTCCTATGTACTGGCAGCACAAGGTTTTTTATGGTAGGAGTAATCTGCGAAAAAGTATAAGGGTTGGATTTTGTGGAAGAACAATATTTAATTTTCTGTAGTTGCAGAAAAAAGTTATTAGCCTGAAAAAAGAAAACAAGGGAAACTACTACAACTAAAAAATGTTTGTCCTCGGGTTTAGATGCACTCTAATATACACAGCTTTTACTGTTGTTCAGGAAAATTGGCACCAGTGATGGAAGACCTGCCTTGCAGGGGACGCCAGCACTTGAAAAGTGTTAGCAGCCTAATAAAACGTGATGACTGTTGTGCAGTCCTTTAACCACTTGCCCTCCAGAGGAGATTTACCCCCCTTCCTGACCAGGCCATTTTTTGGGATACGGCACTGCGTTACTTTAACTGACAATTGCGCAGTCATGCAACGCTGCACCCAAATGACATTTATATCCTTTTTTTCCCACGAATGGAGCCTTCTTTTGGTGGTATTTGTTCACCTCTGCGGTTTTTTATTTTTTTGCACTATAAACCAAACAAGACCGACAATTTTGAGAAAAAAACAATATGTTTGACATTTTGCTATTAAACATATCCAGTAAAAAAAAATAAAAAATTTCGTCATAAATGTGGCCAAAATGTATTCTGCTACATGTCTTTGCTAAAAAAAAATCCCAATACGTGTAAATTAATTGGTTTCCGTAAAAATTATAGCGTCTACGAATGGCAGTATATATACTGGAATTTTTTTTATACTAGTAATGGTGCCAATAAGCAACTTATAGCGGGACTGCGGCAGGAGCAAACTGACAACTCATGGGGCCCCTGGGCAATAGTGTATCATGGGGCCCTTGTGTCCTTGCCCAAACTCAAAAAAGCCTATGAAAAAGGTACCAGGGGCATCTCATGGGGCCCCCTACTGACCCTGGGCCCTCGTGCAGTGCCCGAGTTTCCAAATGGTCAGTCCGCCCCTGGACTGCGGTGGACATTCTGATACTGGGGGGAACTGTCACTGACATCCCCAGTGACACTAATACAGTGATCAGTGCTAATAACAAGCACTGACACTGTACTAATGACACTGCGCAGGAACATGTTAACATCTAGGGGCGTTCAAAGGGTTAACTGTGTGCTGTGTGTGTTTTACTGTGTGCTGTGTGTTTGTTTTACTGTGTAAGCACGCTGCTTTGTATTGCTTTGCTATGCAGAGCAATACAAAGCAGCATACTGGAGCCGACAGGGGAGAGATCTGTATTGTTTACATACAGACCTCTCCCCTGCCAGTGTTCCTCGGTGATTGCTGGGTGCCGGCTGGGAATATCTGGGCGGGACCTGGCAACTGACAGCTGTAGCCACCATTGGCGGCGTGGGTAGGGCGCGTGTGTGCCCCCTACCTGGAAATACAAAATCACGTATCTATATGTGATTTTTCACAGCCCTGCCGCCCTGTAGCAGTGGTTCTGCTATAGGGTGGTCGGGAAGCGGTTAAGTAAAATCTATACTGTTGTATCCATTATGGATTTCCTTTAGAACACTATCTATCATACATTAGCACAAGAAAATAGTCTAAGCAATTTCCCACAAAAATGTATTTTGGATTGTCTACGGGTAAGTGACCAGAAGAGTGTTTGGATATTGCGTTGAGTTTAGCATGTTCCCATTAAGATCCGGCATGTATTATAAGCAACCAGTGTGGGAATAATTATCTGAAGACAGAAGAAGGAGCATTGTTATGTTTTTTTTTCTGTAAAGTTAGACAAAATAGAATTGTGGTATATTCTATGACTGTGTAATGTATTGCAGATCATGTACTGCAGGCTCGTGGGATTCTCTGGAAATGTGTATTGTGAGTAGCTAGGAGGAGATACTGCGATATGAAGAGAACACCTACTGAAAAGTCCACAGCTGAATTGCTTTTAACCACTTCAAGTCCAGACACTTTTATCCCCTTCCTGTCCAGGCCAATTTTCAGATTTCAGTGCTATCACAGTTTGAATGACAATTGCGCGGTCATGCAACACTGTACCCATATTAATTGTTTAGCATTTTTTTGAGACAGATAAAACTATATTTTGGTGGTATTTATTCACCACTGGGATTTTTTTTTTTTGCTATATAAATGAAAAAGTCCAAATATTTTGAAAAATAATTTTGCAAATAAATAATCTTTCTTCATAAATCTTGGCCAAAATTTATTCAGTTATCTTTTTAATAAAAAAAAGATAACCCAAATTAGTTTATAACCAAAACGTATAATTTTTCAATTTTTTTTTACATTTTTAGTTATTTTTTATATTATTATTGATTTTTTTTTAACATACTGTCACACTAGCAGTTCAGTGTCACCATAGTGACACTGTACTACTTGCAGGGGGTGATGAAGATTTTTTTTTTCTTTTTACACCGATTGCTTTTACACCCATAAAGGCTGTAAAAGCAATAATTTCTCCTTCTCTGGCTGCATTCTTGCAGCCATTGAGAAATACTGTGTAAGCTGTGATTGGTCACAGCTTGTCACATGGTACAAGGCTGTTGTGAATAGCCTTGTACCATCTAATCTCTGTGATCATTCACATATTTCACTAGTAGTAAGCAATGATGTCAGAAGTGACATCTTGCTTACTACTATTCATGTGATCACTGATTGGCCAATCAGTGATCACATGATCGGGGCCTCACACAGAGTTCCTGTACAGCGATCTGTGTTCCGCTGTGTCCTGAGGGCACAACGGGCACCGGATCACAGGCTGTAAATGTGGATGCCGTTTATGAACGGCCACCCCATCCTGCACTGCTCCCGTCATGCCGTTTATGTATATGGGCCAGACATGAAGTGGTTAAAGTGCAGGCATACCAGCTTGTTATGCCATCATCTTGAGCTGCGGTAATCTGCAATGGCCAATGCAGGCTAAATGCAAGGGCACATAAAAAACAGAGGTGTGCACTGCATAAGAATGCAACTTGTATGCACTTTCAAGGCTTGTTTATATGCATTGATATACTACTGCCCCTTTGAAAACCACAAAAATGAGATGTAACCACAGGGCATTGCGCATGGTTATGGTGTGGACTTATCTACTTGAATGGGTAGCTTTCAGTAGCAGTACCAACTGCCAAATGCGACATGTCTTTCAATGTTTGCCATGGCCATGATATGGGTACAAAGCTGAGCAGGTGCATTTGTTTGTTTAGGGGGATGCTGTAAAACTGCAGCTCAACCACCTGCTTTTACTTCCCCCCCAATATTCACTAATGAATCTGCCTCAGAACTTTGCAAACTGTCACACTTGGCTGCCCAGAAAAACAGAAGCACAGGTTTGTGAACCTTTTGCAAAGACTTTGTTGAAGGCGATGCAGCCTGATTTGTGATTAATAGTATCACTAATTTGCTTGATAATTGTCCCCCAGAGAGTTGGGGATCACCAGCTGGGTGGTGCTGGGAGGAAACAGTGCTGATACTCTTTTTTTTGTTTTTCACAAATGACATTTCATAAAGTCACCACAGCGGCATTGCAGTGCAGTGATTTTCATCCCAATGCAGTGGTTTCCTGCACTATTTTTCAGAGCACACCACCACAATGCAGTACTGTGAACTGGTATCAGAGAAAACAAGGCCAATTGCCCTCACTTGTCATATAGAGTGTGCTGGGCAAGGCTGCCCATTGTAGCCCAATGCAAATGGTGTGACCGCACCCTTAGATGCTGGGGTAGCAGTAAGATGGACCCTGTGGGGTTTATTTACTCCCTTCTGCATAGAAACCAATCAGCTTCTAACCTCAGCTTGTTCAATGAAGCTTTGGCAATGAAACCTGGAAGCCGATTGGTTTCTATGCAGAAGGGAGTCTGATTTTGGACTCTCCAGCTTTAGTAAATAAACCCCTGTATGTCAGTAAGTGCCAAAGTTTTATTCTGTTACTTCTTTTTGTAGCACTACCCCCTTAGAAGTTGCTTATGTTTTGGGTCCCCCTGTAGACCAACACAGCCAGGTAAAGCACATTTTCTTCAAATTTTCTTCCCAGCTTGCATACAGGAGACAGTAGATAGTTGAGGTTTTTTTTTTAGTTTTTTATTTTTTGTTTTCTTAGGGGTATTTGAACTTGGATGGGTAAGGGGTGTATGGGATGCCCAAGGAACAGTTAACTGAGGACAACTTCCTGGAAACTATGTACAAGTCTTTTTACAGCAAAAGTTCGTTCTTGGAGATCTTCCCAGCCTCTCCTGGTGTACCACCTCAGACCCAGATAAATTGTCTTCTCATCCAGCCCTGGGCAAGGGGATCCAGTGCCTGCCACTTCAAGTTGAAATAGTCTCGGGTAAATAACGAGTCACGTTTCCCACCAGAATGCCCCTTTCCCCTTAACTGGCCCAGGGGGTGTAGGATTACTCACTCTTCCTCTCCTGTGTACTTGTTGGGTTAGTGGCTGCCTCCAGGCCTTCTGCTGGGCTGCCTTCTTGCCTGCTGCACAGGTGGTCCTCTCTTAGGGGACTCCTGAGGTGGAGTGCTCCTCCTTTCTAGCTCCTCTGCGTTGTTTGTGGGCCCCTTCCCACTGAGCCTCCTCCCAGGCCTCTGCATCTCAGCCTGCTTTACATCTTCCACTCAAACTCTCCTGCTGCTGAGCAGGCTCAGTCGTACTTAAGGGCTATCCTGACCCCATGCCAAGCCTCTTGCCTAGGGATAAGTCAGATCCCCTAATTATGCAGATCAGCCCCTCCTCATCTCCGCCCACTGCTTCTAGAATGTTCTCCAAAATTCTAGAGCAGGGGGAAGTATCAAGGAACTGATCTGCAGAGCCTCTCAGCCCTGACCCAAATTTGACCCTCTGTCTATCACCCAGACTGCTACTCAGTCATCTAACTAAAAAATAATTAGATTGTTCCCCCTGGCCAACTAGGAGAGTGCTACATTTTGTTTTTATGTTTTAGTGTGTGTAGTTTTTGGAAATTGTGCATGTGCTTCACTAAGGCTAGGTTCACACCTAGCCGTTTCTGCATTGTGTTTTGCGTTTTTGATGCATTTGCATTTTTTTTTATCATTTTTATTTTTCTTGTTGCTAGGCAGATTTAAAATGCAGCAAAAATGCAATACATGCTTTTCTGCAGTGTTCCATTGAAGTCTATAGAAACAAAAACACAACTTTTTGCTTTCAAAAAAGTCCCTGACCCTTTCTAAAAAACACACCAGGTGAAAACACACAAGTGTGAACATGCCCCATAGGAAATAATGTTAAATGGATTGTACTGCGTTTCTGCAAAACGCTGTGGAAAACGCTTAGCTTTGAACCTAGGACAAGACCTGTTATTTGCTTCACCTGTTTAAAGCATTGCGAACTAGTCCAGGGAGTCACACCCGACTGCTGAGTGAATCCCTCACAACATTTATATCATTTATACAGGTGTACATCGTTTTACGAACGCCTCGGTTAACGTAATTTTAGATTTACGAATGAAAATCCATTGAAAATAATGCCTCTGTTTACAAATTTTTTTCGCAATACAAAGCAGGTTTCCCCAGGATGCATTGCACCTGGGATGTTTATAGCTCCGCCCCCGTGCCTTTAAAGTGCACTTTATAAAGAGTTTTGAACAGATAAGACTATTTTTTTTTACTTTTTTCTGACCTCCGGAACGGATTAATTGGTTTTCAATGCATTTACAAATTTTTTTCTCAATACAAAGCAAGTTTCCCCAGGATGAATTACGCCTAGGAGGTTTATAGCGCCAGCCCCATGCATGCTGGAGTCTGTGGGTAGCACGTGGCGTCAAGTGTGGAGGTGTAGGAGCGGATTTTGCATCCAGTTTAGGAGCGATTCTGGAAATTTATAATCATGTCCCCGTACAGTATTTATGCCTTTAAAGTGCACTTTATAAAGAGTTCTGAACAGATAAAAGACTTTTTTTTTTACTGTTTTCTGACCTCCGGAACGGATTAATTGGTTTTTAATGCATTCCCATGGGAAACCGTGTTTCGGTTTACAAATTTTTCGCAATACGAAATATCCTGGAGAATGCACTAAATTCGTAAACCGAGGTAGGCCTGTATATCATTTTCTTTTAGTTTACATGCAGGGCAGTTTACAATTGAAGCAGATCATCAGCTGTGCACAAAATAAAGGCTAATTGTAAGGACACAAAAGATCCTTAGAAATAAATTATCTTCTAATTTAAAAAGATCTCAGAATACATCCTGCTTCCTGATTTTCCTATTATTCTTCAGAAAACATTTATTAGCTGGCAGCCTTTGCCTGGAAACGCAACTAAAGCTACATGTCCATTGAAAAGCTTTTAACAAATATTTTCTCGGAGGCTGCAAGGCGGCTTTGGAAAAAAAACCCCGATGTTTACAAACAGACAATGACGTTCTTGATGACATGCGTGGCTCAGATAACACGGGCTTATCAAAATTCAGGGACAACCTGAGAGTAGTATTTGTAAATGGCTAATATGTGCATTACAGGATCATTTCCTGTAAGTCAGCACACCTTATTGGAAGTGACTAATCCAAAACAAACCTGCCCTTAGAAACAAGTGCAACCAGACTTTTTAATGTTTTATCTGCATTTATTTCAAAGGTTTGCATTTATTATCATGTTTGGGTTTCTTTTTTTAAATGTCTTAGCTCTTGCACTTTGTTTAACCACTTAAGTCCCTGGGCCTTTTTCTCCCTTTAGTCCTTGAGTCCCAAAGTGTGTTTTTGTTTCGCAATGTTTAGTTCAACACCTTTTATATCTTGTAATCTACAGCATGTTACACATTATTTTTTTCAGGACTGAGATAGATAACCATGGAGACATACCGTAACTCCCAACTGTCTCTCATTTGGAACCCAATCCCCCTGTGCTCCTTTCCTTCTCAGTTGTCCCGCATTTTGGACAGACGTGTAGACCTCTATAATAAATGCAATACTTACAGTGACACTTAAAATGATATTAAAGGCAGTTTTTTTTTATAACAAAAGTGTTATACTTACCTGCTCTGTGCAATGCTTTTGCACAGAGCAGCCCCAATTATTCTATTCTGGGGTCACCCACCAGTTTTTGTTTTTTTCTAAAGTCCGCAAACGTGCAACTATAACGAAAAACCCGTAAGTGTTTACAAAAAAAGTGCAAAACACCACACGAAAAAGTGCACTTAGGGGTGTGCTTTGTCCTTCCCCCGAAGGGGATGGACCACTACCCTGATCCCCCGGGGCACGAAGCTCCTGACAGGGACAAGGTTCCCATTTGGTCCTCCTGGCCAAAAGGCCTGGTGGACCACCGTTCCTTGTGGCCAGCCGAAGCCAGCCACTCAGTACTTGGTCAGGGGGCTCTCACAAAGAGAAAACCCCCCAGGGACAGGGGAGGAAGGAACCAAAAGGCCACACATCCTCCCCCTAGACTTCAGGGCAGGCCCGAGGACCCACACCCTCCATCCTGTGAGAAAACACACACATAAGTAAAGAAAAAGTGACAAAACGTGGGAGGTGTTAAATTAAATAAATAGAAAATAAAAAAGTGGTCGTGCCACTGGGGGTCACCCACCAGTGCTCCAGGCCACTCCCTCCTGCTGCTTAGCACCTTGCTATGGAGGCACCTGAGCAGGCTTGCTCCCAAGCTGCTGCCTGTCTGTCTAATCACAGAGTGCGGCTCAGCCCCGCTCTCTCCTCGTTGGCTCACTGGCTGTGATTGACAGTAGTGGAAGCCAAGGTCTCCCACTGCTGTCTCAGCCAGAGCCGTGGATAAGGGGGTACCGCCGGTCCTCTTGTATGGGCCCCAAGCCAGCAGGCAGCTGGGTGAATCGGATGTGTGCAGGGAGGGTGATCAGCATGGCTCTGGGGGGAAGGGGGGGGGGGGGGAATTACTGGAACAGATCCCCTGTATGGCTCTCTCTGCAGCAGCTGAAAGTTATTTATTTCAAAATGGACTGCGCTAAGGTCATGAATTGACAAAATAAACTGTGCAATCTTTAACCACAAGCCTACAGGGCACTTATACCCCCTTCCTGCCCAGGCCAATTGCCAGCTCTCAGCGCTGTCACACTTTGAATGACAATTGCACGGTCATGCAACACTGTACCCATATACAATTTTTATAAGTGACTGACAGTCACTGCTCTCTGATGAGAACAGATCCGAGAACTGAGGAATCAGTGGTCATGTGATCCCCCAGCTCTCGAGCTTAGAGTCAACGGGGACAGCTGCAGCATCGGACAGATACGGCAGTAGGGAGGTGAGTATGTATGTTTATTTTTTTACTTTGCCCACACTTCTTTTTTTTTCATTCATGTGGGATCTGGATCTGGTCATCCTGCTTTCCCATGCAGCTCTGCAGCAACCTGTAATAGTTCAAGTAGCCAGCCATGAATTATTATTGAAGTACTGCAGAGTTTGGCTGGACAGTGTTGTATCAGCTCTCTCCTGGCTTCTGTACTGACAAGAAGCACAGTGATGCCATGCACAATGTTGTTGCACTCCTTTGGAGCAATCTGTAGCTGGTTTGGAAGGCCAGAAGCTCATTGTTTCATCTCTTGGGCACAGTGATGTATTTTGGTTTTGTGCTGCCCTAGGCAAGACTAAAATTGGGTGCACCCCCCCGCCGCCACCACCACCACCACCATCTGAATTTCTCCCACGCCAGCCATGGTATACCATTCTTGTCTCAGTGTCTGATGAAGAAGATGCAGCTGTTCGCAGCTGCGGCTTCCTCATCACACCCTGCTACATGATTCGTCCAAGTGCCACATATGTGGTCAATGGGGCAGAGGATGGGGTCAGCAGAGCATGGGGTCAGCAGGGCACAGGACAGGGTCAGTAGGGCAGATCCTGTGGTCAATGGGGCAGAGGATGGGGTCAGCAGAGCATGGGGTCAGCAGGGCACAGGACAGGGTCGGTAAGGCAGATCATGTGGTCAATGGGGCAGAGGATGGATTCAGCAGGCCTCGCTTTGCCTCCTGTACACTATACACACTTCTCTCTCTGTCTCTCCCTCTCTCTCCTCTACACTATACACATTCTTTCTTCTGTCATAGAATTTCTAGTATGGCTGCTCTCTTATTTTCCCCACTCCATCCCAGTCTGATGTGTCTGTGTCCCAGCTCTCTCACCGCTGCTACTCTAAGGGGGAAGAGAGACTGTTCAGCAAAGTGTTCCCGGAGGGTAAAAGGAGGTTTGGACTTTGTGGCAGGCACTCTTTTGGGGAGAGAGGAGGTTCTAGTACTCAGACCCAGTTATCTTTGGCTTCTACTGCTGGGGGAGAGCACACAGTGCTCCCACCATTTTTGGAGCCACTGGAGGAAGGTTGGGCTGAACGATCCCCAGTTGGCTTGAACACTTCCTGCTGGATCTTAACCATGTCAGTGGGTTCAGCAGGGAATCAGCACTCCGGGAAGGCAAAGAGAGGGTAAGATAGCTGGCTTGCCATGAACTCAGAATGGCATAAGCCGAGCCCACCTTCCCCTGCTCAAGAACTGCCAAGCCCACCCCCCTGCCTAAACCCTACCTCCCTCCCGAGACCTACCAAGCTCTCCCGACCTGCCAAGCCCTGGTCTCTTGACCCTTCTGCCTGGGGGCGGCACCTCCCCCCCTGAAAAATGCCACCCTAGGCAAACGCCTTGTTTGCCTGGCAGCAGATATGCCCCTGCTTTGGGCATAGTGCTGCACCCTGGCTGTTACTGATAGCCAATGGTTGAAGCACTAAAAGCCACCAGGAATTCCGATGTCATTTTAAAATGCTGTTGGGATAAATAACTGCTATCCCACCAACAATTTAAAATGGCACATGGAACTCAAATGCTTACCATTGATCATTTAGGAAACATACAGCTAAGCACTAACCGTACAATCTCACAAATGTGTTTTTATGCATTTTCCAGTTCAATGAAACTACACTAGAAATATCATGGACTGCACTGTCCATTATTAGCTCATTCTTGAGAAGATAATACTACTTGATGTCCCCACAGGATTGCACTGTCGACAACTATTAGAGTTCAGCGATGCCACGTCCAATGTGTTTGAAGAGTTTAATATGGAGAAAGGGATATGGACTTTCTAGGCATCAATCAAACCAAAAGTTGTTAAAATATCCACTTTTAATCAATACAAAAAAAGAAAGCAAAACAAAACAAAATTGCATGCTGTTAAAATTATGAATTTACAATGCATTCAAACACAATGGTACCCATTATTGGTAGGCAGTTTTCTGACCATAGCAATCATATAGCTGCTTAAATTATCACAGTATCAGGCGGTCCAAGAAAGCTGCAATCTATTACATCTAGCTACTGCTTGACATGTTTCGTATATGAATGCTTCTTCAGGAGCTCAATACCAATCTAGGGATACAAAATAGGCATATTCAGCATGTATTACAAGATACAGATATGTAACAGTAAGTTAATTTGGTTCAACAATCACTTACAGTTTCTTACAATTTACCAGAGTGTGCTGATAGCATGGAAGGGAGATATATATGACTCCTACAGAGAGAAAGCTGCATACCAATAATGGATACCATTGTGTCTAAATTAATTGTAAATCCATGATTTTAATAGCATGTAATGTTGTTTTGTGTTTCTTTGATTTTGTTTTGTATATGTATTGATTAAAAGTGGATATTTTAACACATTTTGGTTTGATTGATGCCTATAAAGTCCATATTCCTTTTTCTATATTAAACTAATTCTTGTGAAGACTGGAAGTTCAGGGAAGCAGTACTGAGAAAGCAGGAGCCAGCACCACTGAAAGATATAAAATGCAAGTGCTGGGATAAGAATTATAACAAATAGTTTACTAAGGAATATTTCATTGGGCTCTGTATCAAGCTAAAAGTGCTGAGAGTTTAAAACTGATGCTAAGTATACATCCACTCTATTTAGGTACAAAGATCATGCCACTGTATTTAATTTAATATGATAGAGCATCTGAGTACTTTCTTTAATCATTGCTGTTCGACAGTCACTTGAGGTTTCCCAAATCTTTCCCATCTTTATGGAAAGATCTGAGGGAGGAGTTTCTAGTACTCTTCTGAGGAATGCTCTACAGCAGCAGAGGGTGTCTGGACTATGTCTGCACACCGTGGATTGGTGACATAAAAACAAAAATAGGCTGTCATTTACCACTGTGTATACATCCACACGCATGACTCTATAGTCAAGTGAGCTGCATAGAAAATAAAAGAGAAGAAATGAACAGCTTCAAAGGGAACAGAAACTGGTGCATGCTCAGTAGATGTGGCAATGGCTGGTCTACACAATTTCAGGCTGCAGCAGGGACACAGACAAGAGGGGGGGGGGGCAGTGAACAGCAGGATCAACTAGATTCTAGTAGCAAAGTGAGTATGAACACAATATAATATAGCATGTATTGAGATTTTATAATGATTTGAGCTTAAGGACACTTTAAGACCCCCTTAAATGGCTGGCTCCCACTCACAGAAAGGGAGTAATAATTCTGTTGTCATGGTGTATTGTCAGGGGCGGACTGACAACTCATGGGGCCCCCGGGCAATAGGGGATCATGGGGCCCCTGTGTCCTTGGCCAAACTCAAAAAAGCCTATGAAAAAGGTACCAGTAGCATCTCATGGGGCCCCCTACTGACCACGGGCCCTCGGGCAGTGCCCACATTTCCAAATGGTCAGTCCTCCCCTGTGTATTGTACATTTCAGCATCCAAATCAAACAAGCACAAAAAATACCCTTTTTTAATCAGTATTTTACCTGTTTCTAGATATTTATGGGGCAACCATGTTACATAGTTAGTCTTGCTGAAAATAGATAAAAGTTCATCTAATTCAACCATATATAAAGAAACAAATATATGCAGGAGAAAAAAAATCCTTCCTGATCCCCCGAGAGACAATCGGATATTCCCTGGATCAACTTTACCTATAAATGTTAGTATCCAGTTATATTCTGTGTATCCAGAAATAATCCAGGCCTTTTTTAAAGCAATCTGCTGAGCTGGCTGGAACCAATTTATGAGGGAATCTATTCCACATTTTCACAGCTCTTACTGTGAAGAAACCTGTCTGTATTTAGAGATTACATTTCATTTCCTCCAGATGTAAAGAGTGCCCCCTTGTCCTCTGTGATGACCTCAGGGTGAATAACTCTACACCGAGTTCACTATATGAACCACTGATGTATTTATACATGTTGATCATATCCCCCCTTAATCTCCTCTTCTCAAGAGAGAATACATTCAGTTCCTCTAATCTTTCCTCACAGCTGAGCTCCTCCATGCCTCTTATCAGTTTGGTTGCCCTTCTCTGTACTTTCTCCAGTTCCCCAATGTTCTTTTTGTGAATTGGTGCCCATTCTGCATATTCCAGATGAGGTGTTACTAATGATTTGTACCGGGGTGATAGGATATCTCTCTGGAGTCTATACCTCTTTTAATACAAGAGAGGATTTTGCTCGCTTTAGAAACTGCAGCTTGGCATTGCATGCCATTATTAAGCTTGTGATCTACCAGAACCCCCAGATCCTTCTCCACCATTGATTCCCCCAGTTGTACCCCCCCTAGTATGTATGATGCATGCATATTCTTAGCCCCCAAGTGCATAACCTTACATTTATGAACATTAAACCTCATTTGCCACATAGTTGCCCAATTAAACAGTGTATTGAGGTCGGCTTGTAAATTGGAGACATCCTGTAAGGACATTATTCCACTGCACAGCTTGGTGTCATCTGCAAAGACTGAAATGGTAATTTTAATCCCAGACTCTATATCGTTTATAAATATATTAAAAAGTAAGGGTCCCAACACTGAACCTTGGGGTACACCACTGACAACCCTAGACCATTCAGAGTATGAATCATTAACCACTACTCTCTGAATACGATCTTTTAGCCAGTTTTTTATCCATTTACATACAGATTTTTCCAAGCCTGTAGACTTTACCTTACACATTAGCCGTGTGTGGGGAACTGTGTAAAATGCTTTTGCAAAATCCAAGTATACCACGTACACCGCCACCCCTCTGTCCAAGTATACCACGTCCACCGCCACCCTTCTGTCCAAGGTTTTGCTCACCTCCTCATAAAAAGAAATCAGATTTGTTTGATAACTTCTGTCTTTCATGAATCCATGCTGTCTGTTGCTTAACATATTTTTTCCAGCAAGAACTCATCTATGTGGTCTTTTATTAAACTCTCCAGTATCTTCCCAACTATACAAGTTAAACTAACAGATCTACTTGATAAAGATTTTGATCCCTTTTTAAATATAGGCACCACATTGGCCAATCCAGTGGTACTATGCCAGCTATTAAAGAGAACATTGACTTTGAAATGGAATCTCATTTGACCTTGACATCCTATTACAATATTCTTTAACAAGGGCTGACTTTCTGATAGCTATTGCCACAGCAGAATCCTTATTGGTTCCCACACTCATGGATTATATTCACTTGTAAATAAAGTAATTGTAAGCAGTTTTTTTCTAAATACATTTTTTGAGTGACTTTAAAGTAGAACTATAGGCAAAACTTTTTTTTTTCATTTTTGATAGCGTAAGGGAGGGTTATAACCCTTGTCAGATTTTTTTTCCATCTGTGTGCCATTGGGGAGATATACCTTCACTTCCTGTCCCATATCCAAAACAGAAAGTGAGAGAAAATCCCTACAAATTAAGGGAATCCCTTGGGGACCCCCAGGTCACCCGAACTAGTGTCCCTATTGGAAGATTTCCCCTTTATTACTTTTCTGGGGACAACCCAAAATTTTGGGATTTTCAATTACTTTAAATTTCAATGATAATGGTAAACAGGACCAATCAATAGGGGGAATCTCCCTAGCGATGCCACAGGCAGCAAAAAAACTGCCAAGTGGTCTAATCTCTCTCCACTCTATCCAAAACTGAACAAAAAGTTACTTTAATGCCCAAATCAAGCTTGGACAAAAAGGTAAGGACTGCACAGTCCAGCATAATTTAAAAATGAAAAAGCAGACCTATACTCCCCAGCATGCTCCAGTGCTGTACTGAAGACTCACCTACTCACTCATCCAACACTGTCCTTTGGGTGTGCCTGGAGCATGAGTGTGAATAGGAACAGAACCCTGCTGGCAAGGGTCAGAATTATTAGAGCAGGGAGAGGTTCCAGAGGAGAAGGGCCAGGTCAGGGTAATCTTTCTATGTATATTATACTCTGGAACCCAGGTCAGGATACTGGACAGCCTTGTATAGCAGGGAGCTGTGTCACCAGTTATAGAGCACAGCTCTACCAACCCTCCAGCATAAGCACTTCTCTGGTACTTGTAATTTTGGGGCAGCCTATGTTGAGCTGAGTATTCTGTTACCACTGTTACAGAGTATCCACCTAACCTGTGTGGTGGTTTCTCCTGAGTTGGGTACATCCTTCTAATAGGTATTGCTATGTCTTTTGAAGGTTACGTCACGGTATAGGCAAGGAAGCATAAAAACCTCTGTAGTATGAATTAATTTGCTTTACCTAAACTGAAAAGATGCACATACAACTGGAAGAAAAACAATTAATGACTTACAAAGTATCGCGAAATATGCATACAACATGCACATGCTATCTATCCTATTAACAAACAGCATGTACAATGTATGCAATAAGTATACTAAACCATGATTCAAATGAAACTTGCAGTGGCGCTCCAAAATGAGACACAGATCTCCCCACCGGTTGCAGTGAAGGGAGCTGGCATCAGTGCACCATTGAGAGGTGTAAGAGCATTATAAAAGAGAAGAAAAGGTACTGCACTGGGTTGGTGAGCGGTGCCTTTTCTTCTCTTTGAAGTATACTAAACAACTACTTAAAAGAGAAGTATGGGATTCTGTTTCTTTTTTTTTTTTTTTTTTTAATCATACTTACCTAGGTTGATGCAGTATAGTTCTAATGTGGCATCTGTCCCACGCGAGCTATAAGGTTGATCGCTCAGTTCTCCCCACCGCTCTGAGCAGAGAGCAGTGACTGTCAGTCGCCACTGTCAGTTCTGTTCCCCCGACTGTGAAGCTTTGGCTGTACTTCTACTTTAACTAATTTTTTCTGGTGATGGAGTGTTCCTCCAGATTGCGCCCTTCTTCTTCAAAATCCTGCAAAGGACTCATACTTTGTCTTCTCCACATGGCTTGGTCAAAGTTCTTTCCCCTCCCCCTACTTCCTGTCATTTCCTGTCCTGAGCTCACAGAGCAGTCCAGCGGGTTCATTAGCACATGAATAGGGGAGGCCTAGCTTCTAAAACAATACATGGCCATCATTCAATATTTATGCTACAAAAATCACTAAAATAGCCATAGCAACTTAGTACATATACCTTTTTTTTTAATAAGCAGGCTGGTTCTCCAAAGGAGAGAAGGGGTAGTCTAAAGCCAGGAATCGGGCTTAATATTTTATGTTAAATGTGTTTTTTTAATTAAAGGTCTTTTAGCAAAGCTGTAGTTACCTGTTAAGGTTTTCCCTCAGTGCTTTCTGATGCCCTCTAATCATTCTTTTGCTTTGACTTACGCTGTCATTTCTACTCAATTACGCTCATACCCTCTCCATCTCTGAAAGCCTGTGTTTACATTCATATGCATTCATTTTGTTTCAGTTTTACACAATATATTTCACATAAATGGTATACAGAAGAAATGCCAGATTACTGGTAATAGGTCATCTCCTTTATGAGATTCTAGGAAATCCGAGAGACTCAACTTCATTTACCACTTTGCAGGAGCTTGTATTTAGGACAATTCAATTACCTTTCACTTAACTACAGCGATCCCACTATATTCATGACAATAGTAAACAGGAAATTACTAGTAAACTGTTGGTACAGCTTGGAAATATAATAAGTGTGTTTTCATAGAAGACACGTTTGGTGTTGTGATCACTGGGCATGTGGACTCCTATAAACCCTGATTGTTTTATATGTTACTCATCAGAAGCTAGAATCAAATCTCTGTGATCTTTCTTACTGCAATTATTGTTTCACAAAAAAAGGATACAAAGAAAAAGAAAAGGAAAGCACTGTGTGATGCTTTTGAGCATTTCTCTTTGCCTATTACTAAAGCCCTTTTTGTATTTACTACACTTAGTATTGATCATTGATCCTTTCTTTTAGCCAAAAAGAATTGGGCAAAGCTGTCCAACTCAGTTATGACCATCTTTGGACTGTTTACAAACTATACAGAGAAACAAGGTTTTTAAATCATTCACTGATGATTATATTTTGTAATAAGCTAATCATATTCACATGTATATTAAAAATAAATGCGGAAACCCATTGCTTTAATATAGACCCAACTCCATTATATATGTATAACTACCTTAAATCCCAACTTCCAGAAATGTAACCCACTGCAGGGGTTCATTGTCTGCTTAAGTCTAGGGGAAGCTGTTAAAATAGATTTTCTTGCTCAATCCTCTGCTTCTCCATGCTGATAGACCAAACCCCATAGCATCTTATTTCTTGCACTCTAAGGACCTGACGTCATAACCAATGCATAGTCTATAGCACTGCACTGGACAATGATTCCGAGGGACAGTCCACTGCCAGAGTGAGGGAGAGTGCCATTTGCTAGAGGAGCAGAGAATGGGGTAAGAGTTAATTCACACTAGCAGTTGGTGTGGTAAAACCCCATTGGGGAGCTGCACTTTTACCATCCCCCAACTGTTAGCCTCTTTAGCTGCAGAGGAAGCAGATGGTGGTGTGCACATGTCCCAGCCACAATACCTTGCTTCACGGCCGCAGCAGAAATTTTACCCTATGTTGCTTTCAGTGGGCGTTAACACCTTCTGAACATGACCCATTTAAGTGAATGGGACTACTCTACAACTGCCCTGATGTGCTAGCGTGGGATTCAAACAGGCAATGAGGAGGTGATACAGTGCCTCCTCACTGCCTGTCAAATGCTTTATGAAGAGTGATTTGAAGATGGATTACTAGTCAGAGAGCTAGTGTGAATGAGCCCTTAAAGTGCTTCTCCTCTCCCCTAGACCAAACATGCCATCAATGGGGCTTTAAATATACTTTAAACGCACGTGTAACTGTGGTGATAACCGCTGTCCCAGCTTGTTGCTTGATTTCAGCGGTACGTGAGATAGAATGGAGCACATAGATCTGAATTTTGTGATGTGTGAGCCTTGATCTATACAGGCAATGACTGGGCAGCATAATGTGAGCCTGGGTAGCATGATACCTCTGATGACAGCGAGGTGTCCATGACTGGATGAACTCACAGAAAAAGGTTGCATGATGATGGGAATCATTCAGCTGGGAAGCAGGGCTGTGGCCATAGTGAAAGGAGGTGGTAGATATCAGCACTGGAGCTTGGAGAAGATAAATAGCACAACTACACATATAAATATTCACATTTGAGAGCAAAAAATTACTATCTTCACTTTGTGTGTATAGCTTTTTCACATCTTCTGAAATGCCCATAAAACAATCATCTCCAGGCCTGTTAAAAATGTTGTAGAGTCAACCTCATATGCTCGAGGAAGGGTTTCTACATGGTCCCCAAACATTGCTTTTCTATAGGATCATCCAAGAATAAAGAGCTTTGCACTTTGAAACAAGCCTGCCGGTAACATATTTCACCCCTTCGGCAATACGGGCTTCACACAGTCCACTTGAAAAAAAAGGTCACCAGGGACTTATAACCAATAAAAAATATGTCTTGTATTTAAATTGTCAAGCTTGGAGCTTGAGAAAGAGCCCAGAGTGAATCTGTACCTTCATACTGATGTTTGTAGAAATTAAATAACAGAGGTTTAGTACCTATTTGATATGGCAGGACTTTAAAGGCACAACAAAAATTTACAGTTAAAAATTATAAAGTTTATTATACATTACACATTTTTTCTCTTAAAATCAGTTTTCCAATATCATATCAGATAAAATCTTGTTCACATATAAGTTATTTCCTTGTCAAATATCCCACATTACATTAAATACATTTGTAGTCAAGCATTGCTTATATACACAGACTAGCATTATTGATATGTTTCTTTCCACAAGCTTGATGCGTTTCCTGGAATATATCCACTTCATCAGGAGCTATAAACAGGACAGATGAACATTTCTGCATACAAAAGTACAGGAAATTACAACATATTCATAAAATTCATAATTCACTGCTCCATATAATTAAAGGAACATTTTTTAATCAGAGTATAGCATCAAGTCAATTAAATTCCTGGGATATTGATCTGGTCAGTTAAGTAGCAGAGGGGGTTGTTAATCAGTTTCAGCTGCTTTGGTGTTAATGAAATTAACAACAGGTGCACTAGATGGGTAACAATGAGATGACCCCTAAAACAGGAATGGTTTTTCAGGTGGAGGCTACTGACATTTTTTTCCCTACTCATCTTTTCTGACAGTTTTACACTAGTTTTGCATTTGGCTAGGGTCAGTGTCACTACTGGTAGCATGAGGCCATACCTGGATCTTACAGAGGATGCACAGGCAGTCCAACTCCTCCAGGATGGCACATCAATATGTGCCACTGCCAGAAGGTTTGCTGAGTCTCCCAGCACAGTCTCAAGAGCATGGAGGAGATTCCAGGAGACAGGCAGTTACTCTAGGAGAGCTGGACAGGGCCGTATAAGGTCCTTAACCCATCAGAAGCACTGGTATCTGCTCCTTTCTGCAAAGAGGAACAGGATGTGTACTGACAGAGCCCTACAAAATGACCTCCAGCAGGCCACTAGTGTGAATGTCTCAGGACCAGACAATCAGAAACAGAGTTCATGAGGGTGGCCTGAGGGCCCGACGTCCTCTAGTGTGCCCTGTGCTCACTGCCAGGTACCACAGAGCTCGATTGGCATTTGCCATTGAACACCAGAATTGGCAGGTATGCCACTGGTGCCCTATGCTACCTCCACACATAAGAGCAGGTTCACTCTGAGCACATGTGACAGACATGAATAGGTCTGGAGAAGCTGTGGAGAACATTATGATGCCTATAACATCATTCAACATGACCGTTTTTGGTGGTGGGTCAGTGATGGTCTGGGGAGGCAAATCCATGGAGGGACGCACAGACCCTTACAGGCTAGGCAATGGCACCCTGACTGCCATTAGATGTTGGGTAGAAATCCTTGGACCCTTTGTCAGACCTTATGCTGGTGCAGTGGACCCTGGGTCCTCCTGGTGCTCGACAATCACTGGCCTCATGTGGCGAGAGTATGCAGGCAGTTTCTGGATGATGAAGGAATTGATACCATTGAATAGCCCCCCACACTCACCTGACCTAAATCCAATAGAACACCTCTGGGATATCATGTTTTGGTCCATCCGAGGCTGCCAGGTTGCACCTCAGACTGTCCAGGAGCTCAGTAATACCCTGGTCCAGATCTGGGAGGAGATACCCCAGGACACCATCCGTCCTCTCATTAGGAGCATGCCCCGATGTTGTCAGGCATGCATACAAGTATGTGGGGGCCATACAACCTACTGAGTACCATTTTGAGTTGCTGCAATGAAATTTCAGAAAAATGGACTAGCCTGCTACATCATTTTTTTTTTCACTTTGATTTTAGGGTTGTCTGAATTCAGTCGTCTGTAGGTTGATCATTTTAATTTCCATCAAACGATGGGGCATCCTTACGTTCTTAACACATTACCCAGTCCATATCAGTATAGATATCTACCGTGATATTTTTCCCCATTGAGATCTAATGTGTTTTCAAAGTGTTCATTTAATTTTTTTGAGCAGTGTACATGACAATATCTATATGCATGTCATATGACATCTACAGTTACCTGAATATGCAACGACAAGGAAAGGAATGGCCAAGGCCCAAGCGGAGAAGCAAGACCAAAAGGCGAGTCGCACCCAGGGCATCAACGCACAAGAAGATCCCGCACAAGTCAGTTTATCATAAATAGATCAAATTGGCAAAGTTCTAAAAGATTTTAAAAACAAAATGATCTGCAATGAAAACAAATGGCTCATAGTAGAAAAGGGGAAAAAAATAAATCAATAGATTGTAATAATCCATACAAAAATATCCAATTATAAAGAATCCACCTATAAGTGGGAGCTCAGACTAAGGCCACTAGATTATGATTATTATTATTTTTATGATATTATACAGGATTTATATAGTACCAACAGTTACGCAGCACTTTACAATATAAGGGGGACAGTACCATTACAATGAATTTCAATACAGAAGGAATTGGAGGGTCCTGCTCATGGAGCTTGCAATCTAAAGGGAGAGGGAGGTGGTAAAAAAGGTAATTACTGCAGGGGATGATCTGAGGGAGGTGACTCAAGTACAGTTCTTAGGTGGAGGTGGGGTAGGCTTCCCTGAATAAATGGGTTTTCAAGGATTGTCTAAAGGCAGACAGGGTTGGAGCTAACTGGACATACTGGGTCAAGGAGTTCCAGAGGATTGGAGAGGCTCTAGAGAAGTCCTGGAGGCGAGCTTGGGAGGAGGTAACAAGGGAACTGGAGAGCAGGAGGTCTTGGGAGGAGTGGAGAGGGTGGTTTGGGTGATATCTGTAGATGAGGTTGGTGATGTAGCTGGGTGCAATGTTGTGGATGGCCTAGTCTGTTGTGGTCAGTATTTTGAATTTTATATGTTGGGCTAGTGGAAAACAGTGAAGAGATTGGCAGAGAGGGGCAGCAGTCACGGATAGGTTAGCAAGTTGTGTTAGTCTCGCAGCAGCATTCAATATAGACTGAAGGGGGGAATAGCCTGGGTAGGGGGAGGCCATTGAGGAGGGAGTTGCAGTAGTCAAGGTGGGAAATAACAAAGGAATGAATGAGCTGTTTTGTGGTGTTGTTAGTCAGGAAGGGGTGAATTCTGGAAAAGTTGCAGTGGTTGAGGCACATGATTTAGCCAGTGAGTGGATGTGGGGGCTGAAAGAGAGGTCAGAGTCTAAGATTACACCTACCCTGGCATGTGTGGAGAGACCAATGGTTGTGTGCAGTTGATCTCTATGGTAAAGTCATGGGGAGGGAATCGGGGAGGAAGAAATATTACAAGCTCAGTTTTAGAAAGATTGAGTCTGAGGAAGTGGTGTGACTAAATTAGTCCTATTAAAGGATTTCTATCCAAAACTCATCCAGGAGGGCTTCAGGTCATGCTAAGCCAACATGCTGCCTATTTATGAAGATCTTTAACAGTAAAAAAGTTTTGAAAAGAACTTCTAAACAATCATATGAGGAGCCCGAGATGACGAGGGCGGCCTAAACAATTCCCATCCTCGTACCCTGAAAGTTAGGGCATGGTCTGCAAGGGTGATGGAAGGACACAGTTTCCAAAAAGCTTGAACTGAAGACTGGAATTTGGAAGAGCTGGTATCAAGTAAGCAGAAGCACAACAGACAGGACACTCAAAATAGGTGGAGTTGGGTCCCAAGCCAAATTTGGTCAAGCATACAGTTAAGGATCAGGAATAACAGGAGACTGAAAGACAATTCAGGTTTGAATAGCCTACTAGGTGCCAGTACCTGTTGTGTCCACACAGTTATGCTTGCAAACATGTGCACGTTTATGTGGACAAACCTTAAGTCTGGCACAAACTTTCTAATGGCTGGCATGATGTTCCTGACACATTGCCATTAAAATATCTGTCCTGCTATGGGCTCATCTCAGCATTTTGGATTGTGCCCTCACTTTCAGTCCTGGTGACAGTGGTCACTTGGACATATAGTGTGAGTAAATTACCCCAACAGTAACACAGATGGCAATAAAAATCTGGAAAAAGTTCTAATCCCTCATCACTCTATTCAAAATTAGACATTTGATGGCTGTCCCTCTTTTTATGTTTTTATGTATGCTCCCAGTCTACGGATTATATCATTTTTATGAATCTCCATATCTTACTGAAGTATTAAATGAAGCTATCTTTATGATCGCTGAATAAATGACCCTTAGTCTATAGCAATAAACGAGGGGCACATCTCTTGTGAGTTATAAGACTGCTCGTACATTTCTTTTAATCTTTCTCCCTTTTCATCTCCTCTTTCTTTCAGTGCATTGATCAGAATAAAATGTTATTCATTTGATTTGCTGATAGAGATTACCCTTAAAGGCCATCTCACAAGCTTGGTTTGTTTGCTGACTTTTTCCTCCCTTGTACCAGCCTATTACTTTATTGTTTCCATGGGCAAGCGATAGTCTTTAGAGCAATCTATAAAAGTGAATGACTTCAATCACAAATAATGTGCAGATGTTAGAGACACGTGGCCCAGTCGGTTACCATGTCACAGGTTCATACGTCATTAACCTAATGTACTGTTTACAATCTGTATCAATCATTTCTTGATTGGTCTTTCTTGTGCTTGGTAACAAATGCAGCTAAAACGCTAGGACAACATGTTGAGCATTTTCCTGTAAGTGGAACATTTTTTAGCTGCATCTGTATGTAAAAATAGACATTTGGTGATGTCTTCTCAAGAAATGTGGCTTGAAACAAATTGTAAACAAGGTGTTTTTAACTTGGGAGAGCATTGTAAGCAGTTTAACAGTGAGCAACGTGCTTGTTCCATATGTGCATTTGTTCAAGTAAAGGAGCACTTTTGCAGGTCAAGGATTTTGTCATATACTTCCAGCTTAATATGTTTATTTTACTCAACTTGTTTTATAAACGAACATTTTCAGAACTCTTTAATCAATGAAAAATACATTTAATGAACCAAATAGAAATCTGACCCGTGAATCTTTTCATCTGTATTTTGAAGGTACATTTTTCATGACTGTTAGAAGTTGGAAAGCATTTAAATGAAGCTGTAGTGTTGAGAAAAAAAAAAGTCACTTTAGATACATAAAAAAAATACCATATAAACTTTTGAAAATGAATGAAAGAAGAGGTTGCTTTGCTGGGAGAATGAGATTACCAGGTTGTATGACTGTACATAAGATGTAACGATAGTAGTGTGTCCCCATGTTACCAAGTAAGTGAAGGCTCTAAAGAAGGCAGAGGCTCCTCATCTAAGGAGGTTCCCTATGGTCACAAATGCATCTTGCTAGGGTAATGGTGTTTGCTGTGCAAAATGCCCAAATGTTAGACCTCACATTCACTAGTACTGGCAACAGCAGGCAGAATTTAGAAAGCAGAGAACTACCAGGTAAGATAAAATAAAAAGCCAGAGTTCAAGGCAGGCAGCAAACAGGAATTTTAATGACAGCTGGTCAAGTGGCACACAGGAATCATGATCAGAAAAAGGAAGATGGTCAAAGCAAAGCACAGACAGGAATCAGGTTCAGAGTTCAGGAAGATAATAAGAGCAGGTGCCAGGCAGGACATGATTGGAAGCAGGCAAAAAGCTCAGGCAGGTGGTACAGGAATTATCATCAGAAATAGGAAGATGATTACGGCAGGTGGCAGACAGGAATTATTAATGAGAAACCGAGAGAGGGTCAGGGCAGATGGCAGACAGGAGTCTTGATCAGAAACAGGAAGATGCCCAAGGCAAACAGGAATCATGATCAGAAACATCATGATGGCCAGGGCAGGTGGCAGAAAGGAATATCATCAGGAAGATGGTTAGGGCAGGTTGCAGAAAGGAATCATGATCAGAAAGATGGTTAGGGCATACAGGAATCATGATCAGAAACAGTATTGTTACCAGATGCAGTCTATATTCTCAACTGCTGGTGGCGCTGGACCTCAGAGGGGAGAGGAAGTGGAGGGCAACAGGGTTTCTCAATGACTTCCTCAGTCACACAGGGCAGTGATCCAGCTGGAAGTTGTCAGAAACCACTGTGACTATGGACATAGGAATAAGGAGACTCCCCATAGGACCTTTTGGGGTTATAAAAAACATTTCTGTTGCTTTCCCCTGGCCTTATGTTTAAGTCACCCTGTGCCCATATTAGGTACAGGGTGTTAATCACGCATGAAGGAGTTAATTTTGGGACCTATTCCTGTTTGGTGAATAATGGGATTAACCTGGCTGATTCTAGGTGATAATCTCTAACTTCACTTAATCACCTCCAAAGTCCAGACTGTTAGGTGCCAGAAAGGAGCCCATTGTTCTCTTGAGTTTGGTTGTTTGTTTATGTGATTTAATTTTCTCCTGATATGTGTCATACCTGAAGGTTTTTTGTGTACAAATATTCTGAGGGTTCTTAATAAAATCACTCCTGTTTTACTCCAACATTGGTTTTGTCTTATACTTGGGGTAAAACCTAACCGAATAAACTGGTCCTGTCTGTTAATTAGGGAGGTTTTGGCTGAAATTGCTGTATTCTGTTTCCAGAGTGGAGGAAGCTGGAATTGGGATCAGAAACAGATAGATGGTCAGGGCAAGTGGCACAGACAGAAATCATAAACAGAAATAGATGGTCAGGACAGGAGGCACAAACACGAACTGTGATCAGAAACAGGTAGATGGTCTTAGTGAACTTTCTCCTTTCAGCAGAGTGTGAGGGCTGATCTCCGGAGTGATGGCAGAGGACCTTGGGACCTGTAGTCCCACTGCCAACCCGCACTGTATTCCTGAGGGCTGTTTGAACTAGACATCCCAGAAGGCTGGCCTAGCAAAGAGAATAGGCGAGCCTATATATTTGACTGCAATTGGCAGGCTTCCTCTCATGACTCGGGACTTCAGACAGGACAATTGGAGGCTGCCATCCTGCACACGGTCACAGTGGGCCTTTGTGGCCTAACCGGTTACAGTGACGTTTTAGACAGAAGATCTGCATAGCTGTGATGCATATCAATAGACTGAGTGCCACAGCTCTTCATCTGCACTGTCACAGTCCATCTCCTTTCTCCTGCTGCTGTTCTTCATTGCGTTGACACCTTGACGAGCTGTTATCCCTCGCCTCTCAGCTGAGATGCAACAGCCTGCACAGCACACTCTTTTCTTGTGCAGGCTGCATCCATATTAAGATTGGTGAGCGGTGGACGCCTAACCTATTTTTTCTACCATTTAACTGCTTAGAGACACTGCATGCAGACACCCTTATACTTCAGTTATAAAGGAACCCGTGCTATTAGTACTCCAGTTATTTATCTGCTTAAAAGTACTGGCCTATAAGTATCCTACATCATCTACGAGCCCCAACATTGCTAGCAGAAGACAACTTTCCCCCAAAACTGGAACTGTCCCTTATTCAGGTCCTAAAGAACTACTTATCCATCTAAGGAGCACTCTGTTCTTGAATTTTTTTACTGAACCAAAGGGGTATTGAGTGACAACTAACTAAAGTGCACCAGTTGTTTATAGGGAGCTGATGAGTTTCTAAATCTGTTCCCCTTCAAACAGTGTTGCACGTTGACGATTATCTTTAATTGCATCAAATCTGTCTTGATAGATATACGTGCACATTGCTTTTCTAGTGTTACTCAACCATTTGATGTTGTACCTAGAGTTTACTCATTTTATGAGCCCTTCAAGATGATTGTGAACTACCCAACTGTCAATTGGAACCCTTGATTACCTGCTTTCAATATAACAGTGACTGCTATCGAATTGTATCTCTTGCTTTAATTAAACTCTGTGCTAATATTCTTTCTCACTAATTTGGTGAGCATTAATTCTGTGTTTACACAGTTGCATTTGAAAATACGGATAGAGCGGAACTAAAGTCCCATTTTTAAAAATTGCAATGTCTTTTGTGTAATTAAAGAAACCTGCAGTACCTACCTGCTGGCAGCCTTCTTTGGTATGTACACTGAGCTGCTCAAGCACAGCTTAGTTTACATTCTGGCACACCGCCTGTGTGCCGGGATGAATGTGGCGGCATCATCATGCACCAGCCAATTAGAATGGCCATAGCCCTGCACCCGGAAGAAGCTGGATAGAAAATACTGGTACCAGTGAGGGAACATTGAACTATTGAAAGGAGATAAGTATTGCAGAGGTTAGTTCAGCTTTAAAGCCAATCTCTGGGTAAATTGGTTTCTTTTTTTTTTTTTTAATATATTATAGCATTAATATTCTCTTCAAACGATTTCACATATTTTAACAGATATCTAAGATGCTACTGGAATGTACATCAAGAATTACACATTGGTCTCCCAATTGCTTTGAAATAGTGTCTATTACAGACAACAGTTCTGGTAATGGCTTCTGCTCCCTCGCTTTGCTTTACCATTTACAAAGCATAGCCGCAGTGTCTTCACAGAAGTGTACTCTGTAAATAGCACACTGGAGCACGTAACACCAGCAACCATACTTTGCATGTTCCTTTTTATCTTAATAAAGTGATGCTAAATTATATCATTACTCTCTAAAAAAATTTTGTAGGCACAGTCCACTGTAGTCACCACCGGGTGACCATCCCTGAAAAATGCCATGCAGCCACGGCTGGAGCATACGTATGTAAAAAGAAAGTGGCTGCAGGAGATCAGCAGCACTGAGATGCAGCAAATATATTTTTTTAAGTGGCATTTGTAGACAATATCCAGTGCTTTGGAAAAACTAAATGTCGTTCATTTTAGGATTTATATCTATCAGGAAGAACTTCCATAAGTATTAAAAATGAAATATGGGTCCATGCATTTATATCTAAATAGCTGTATTAGCCTCTCCAGTTAACTGCTATTGAAATGTAAAGAAACTCCCTCCTTTCTACATTGCTTTTTACAGCTTCTTTGCCCCTGTCCAGATGAAAGCCCAATTTATGGGCGTTTTCTAATGTTGAACTCAGGCAGAGCTCAGTTGCCACCACCCCCTGCTCAGTGAGCATACCTTTTGAAAGTACTGTTTGATCCCTTGTTCCACCCCCCTTTTTTTGAAGCTGGCTCAGCTAGATTCACCACTTGGCAACTCATCTTAATTTGTTGCTAGGACGTAGGCAGGCAGGTGGCCTGCACCATGAAAAATTAATGATGCGGTGTGCGTCAACAACTAACGATGCAGGGCATCCCTGCCACCTGCATCCTAGTAACAGCAACCATGACACTATGCAACCCAACTGACTGCATCCTAGCAACAAATGAAGCTGAATCACAGAAAGTCAGATCCGGCTGAGTCTATCAGTGCTTTAGGAGACAGAAGGGGTGGAACAGGGGAACTGGGTGCAAGTCGTCTAAATGACACCCCTCACCCCAGCATATCTAGTGACAGCTCCTGTCTCAGGGGAAGCGTCTTGTGTCTAATACAGCACTGTCACTCACAAACCATTAAATATTTGTCTCCTTGCTAGATGTTTGGTCGGACAGCACTGGGTGGAGGGTGGGGAGGCAATGTCCCCCATGCTATCTTAGGAAAAACACTACCCATAAAGATAAAACAAAGTGTTACATGATCATTGTCACCTGTGGACAAGAGCAACTCAGAAAATAATGGTGAACATTTCTATTTATTATGATCCCTCCAAAAACCTTTTCAGTGAAAAGGGCATTGTCTACTTTTTCTACCTGTCTATTTTAGTGCATTTTCCCTGTAGGACCACAGGTACATTCAAATGCAAATCAAATGCAAATTTGTAAAAATATTCAACTTTTAAACACAGCAGTCCTATCTTAAAGCATGTAGTATAGGGTATCCTTGAGTTGATTCTGGCTTCCCCCTGTTACTGTGGCCTGCATTTTTAACACCTAACCAAGACACCACCTACCCATTATTTGCCTTCAGTACTTCAATGGCCAGTAAGGGCACTTTTTTAGTACACAATGATAATTGGGCGGTGACTTAACAGCTAAAGTTGTTAATATTTTAATAAATTGTGAAACCAGATAAGGGGATACACATAGTTACATAGTTAGTCTGACTGAAAAAAGACAAAAGTCCATCCAGTTCAACAAAAAAAAAAAGAGTTAAAATCCTATGCCCACAATTGATCCAGAGGAAGGCAAAAAAAAAAACCACAGCAAAGCATGATCCAATTTGCTCCTACAGGGGAAAAATGTCCTTCCTGATTCCCAGAGAGGCAATTGGATATTCCCTGGATTAACTTTACCTATAAATGTTACTATCCAGTTATATTCTATGTATCTAGGAAAGAATCCAGGCCTTTTTTAAAGCAATCCTCTGATCTGGCCAGAACCGACTCTTGAGGGAGTCTATTCCACATTTTCACAGCTCTCACTGTGAAGAAACCTTTCCGTATTTGGAGATTAAATCTCTTTTCCTCCAGACGTAAAGAGTGTCCCCTTGTCCTCTCTGATGACCCTAGGGTGAATAACTCTACACCGATATGAACCACTGATGTATTTACACTGATGGGACTTTATGTTGCCTGCTTCCAGGTGTGACTTTTTTAAGTTTTAAAGTTTTAAGTGACTGACAGTTTCTCTTAGGGAATAAAAGCATTTGGCTGGTTGGATTAGGCACTTAATGAATTGCCCCTCCAACTGCGCCACTTCGAAACGAAAGCTTAGTGTAACCTGAGACCTGAGTGGAGGTAATGGACACATAGCTGTCAGGGATGCAGGCATCCAGCAAGGGTGATCAGATTAGTAGGCTGTACCTTAAGGAATCAGGAATATGACCGAACAAGGGAAAAATAAGTTTTTTGAGACAAACGACACACTTCCAACACCAACATCAGTACATCATAAACAATGAAAGTGGCAAAATAAACGTGACAGTGCAAAACCCCAAATAACAACTTAACTGACTATATACAAAATGGAGAGAGCACTCATAGGCTGGACAAGGTCAGGACAGGGACAGGAGACAAGGGGAGCAGGAAGTAGTTCTCAGGGTCAGGTACAAGGATCAGGAACAAGGATCAGGCTCAGGAAGGAATATGGCGTGCAGGAAGAATACTGAAGCTGTGAACCTCAGTTATGAGCGGGATTATATACCTCCCATCAGCCCACGTCAGGTGTACCCTAATTAGTCAGCTGCTGGGAGACACCCGCTGGTGACCACCAGAACTGCACCCCTTTATTTCTGGTAAACACAGTGCCACCAACAGGTGACCCAGGTGATGACACAAGTCCTGAAAACAGGGAAACACGCACAGGTGAGACTGCCAATCACAGGCTGTGTGCTGGAGTTCCACCCGCCATCACCCATGATTATATGGAGTTGGGAAAATCTTTCAGCAGTGATTCATCCAGATAGAAGAGCAAATAGACAGTTAACAGAAATCACACTCAGTGTTTTGGATTGAGGCAAGTACACACTATAAGGATATGCTTTGCTCACTTTTCATGTCAGAGCTTTACGACCATGTTAAAGATATATTATATGTTCAACTTGTTTAACTTTCAGTGGTCTCATAGATTATAGTAGGATTGCACAGCGCAGAGACACCTTTATGCGGAGTGCAACTTCCACTTTTAAAGGGTATATAAATGGAACCTCCGACCTCTGTATTTATCTGGCCTTACAAACAGATTTGACTGATCCTCTTTCTGAGTGCTTAGAAAGGTGTGTTCTGTGGGCAACACCTCTGCCTTTTCTTTCCTTTTGTTTTCTCTAGTTTCAGAGTGTCCCATTGTTTGTCTATGTAGCATGGTTTTATGTTTTAAATGGCACTTTATGCATTGACCTACCTCAACAGACCCAGCCTGTCTAGACAATATAGCTACCTGATGACTTGGCAAAATCTCCTGGTATCTTGACACAGACAATTGCACTACAGAGGATGATTTTTACAGTCTTTTAAAGTATAAGAAGACAATCACTATCCTAAGTCCTGCCTCTGCAAAGAACTAACACTGACAGCAGGAACATGGAAGAAACAGGGTGGATCTAGCTATGACTGAAGGGGGAGGGGAGGACAAAGGGAGATACTAAATCAGACAACTAAACAGGTTGTGGTCCAAAACCACTGCCACTAGATACAGCAAACAATAGTAATTTGATACCAGCGGTGGACTGACAACTCATGGGGCCCCCGGGCAATAGGGGATCATGGGGCCCGTTTCCTTGCCCACACTCAAAGCACACCCAAAAAAGCCTATAAAATGTACCAGGGGCCTTTCATAGGGCCCCCTACTGACCCCGGGCGCTCAGGCAGTGCCCGAGTGCTTGAATGGTCAGTCTGCCCCTGCCTGATACAGTTTATAGTCACAGCAGAAAAAAATACATTTAGGTGGGAGAGAACACGCAACCTTTTTGCTGGAGGATAGTAAAGTATAATGTCATAAGATGCTTCATAATTTCATGGATCTGTTAATTTTCTGATTTCCTCTTTACATGATAATAGCAACCATTTTGCTTTGAATTTCTATACTGTTTTCCCTTATTTTCCTTCTTGAACTTTCATCTAGCATGGTATTCATTAGTAAAGTACCTTTACATTATGTACTGTACTTTCTCTATAATTGAACATTCATCAAAGAAAGGAAACTGGATTCCAGTCAGTTATTATCTTTCATTATTGTGAGCTTGCTACAAGAAATACATGAAAGGATATAATTTGTTTTGTTATTATTATAAGATATTGCCCCTTTCTTGGTTTTGTTGTATTATGCATACATTTTGCTTCTCCCTAATTTTTAATCAATCCATCACTGACTTTTCAGTAACTTCCTCTTAATAGCATTATAGAGGCACTGTGTGTGTGTGTGTGTGTGTGTATATATATATATATATATATATATGTGTGTGTGTGTATATGTACTGTGTGTCTATCTATCTATCTATCTATCTATCTATCTGTGTATATGTACTGTGTGTATATCTCTCTCTCTCTCTATATATGTCTGTGTGTGTGTATATCTATATATATATATATATATATATATATACCCAAAAATGATTCTGGCAGGCAAACATCAGATGTATTCTGGCAGCCAAATACCTATAGTAGTAAGAAGGATCAGAGGCATAGGTCCAAAATGGCAAAACTTACTTTAAAGTGTTACTAAACCCACAACAGTAAAATCAATCTGTATATGCAGCAGAGCACTGTGGATCCTAAGGGGTTAATCCTCTGCATTGTGTAAAAAGGCCATTTGATCCTGACTTCTTTGCTCTTCCTCTTGTTCAAATGTCCAACTCTTATCTCCTGATAAGACAGACTGAACCATAGCCTTTCTGTACATGCTCAATTTAGTGTGTATTGCTAGAGAGGTTGTTTTTTTTTTTCTTGGGAGAGTGCATTTGATCAGCACAGGGCCAATCAGTGCTGTCCCAACAGAGGTTAGGGGTTCTGCATCCTCCTAGAGCAGAAAGAAAACTCCTCCTACAGGCTTTAACCAGTGCTCTGCTGAAGTCACAAGACTGCTCTAACTGCTGATGAGAAAAGGTATTTAGCAGTTTATATTTATTAAAATAATTGCATTTCCATGTTCTTTGTACTGTGAGAGATGAGATATAGTGAATGCAGGCTCCTGGGTTTAGTAACACATTAAAATTAGAGTTATATTGATAGTCATTTGTCCCTCGAAAGTGCAGCGAAAACAGGGAGATTTCATTGAAATTCATTGGATTTAATGAAGAAGATAAAAATATTGTGGCTTTTGTTGTTTTTTTTTAAGGTCTCCTGAAGATTACAAAAGCTTTTTTCAGCTACGCTTGACCTGTGCTTGTAACAAAAACGGCTCTACTTTAGTGTTAATTTTTTCCTTTTTTTTTTTTTTTTAATGAAAGAAAGCACAGACATTGAAAAAGGTAAAATAAAAAAATGAAGGCAACACTACACCAATAATCAAATGCACACATTAACCACTTGCCCTCCTGAGGATTTACCCCCCTTCCTGTCCAGGACATTTTTTGCATTACGGGTCTGCATTACTTTAACTGACAATTGCATGGACATGCAACTCTGCACCCAAATGAAATTTACATCCTTTTTTTCCCACAAATTGCGCTTTCTTTCAGTGGTATTTCATCACCTGTGCGTTTTTTTAATTTTTTGCAATATAAAAAAAAAGACCGACAATTTTGTGAAAAAAAAACAATATTTTTGACTTTTTGCTATTAAACATGTCCAGTAAAAAAATTTAAAAAATTTAATTTCGTCATAAGTTTAGGTCAAAATGTATTCTGCTTCATCTTTGCTCAAAAAAAAATCCCAATACGTGTAAATAAATTGGTTTACGTGAAAGTTATAGTGTTTACAAATGGCGGTATAGATATTGTAATTTTTTTTTTAACTAGTAATGGCAGTGATCAGCGACTTATAGTGAGACTGCGGCAGACATTCTGATACTGGGAGGAACTGACTTGGTGTCACTGACATCCTCAGTGACACCAATAAAGTGATCAGTGCTAAAAAAAACATTGACACTGTACTAATGGCACTTGGCAGGAAGGGGTTAACATGAGGGGTGATCAAAGGGTTAAATGTGGGCAGGGAGTGTTTTATTAGGGGGCTGTGTCAGTGTGTTTCACTGTAATCACACTGCTCTGGATAGCTGTGCTGTGCACAGCTATCCAGAGCAGTGTGCCCTAGATGACAGGGAGGAGGACTGTTAGTAAACAAAACGGGACCCTGTGATTGACAGCTGCGAACGGTGGTGCGGACCCCCTACCCGGGAATGCAAAATCACATATATATATATATTGGTGATTTTGTGCACCCCTGCCACCCTGTAGCAGTATATCTGCTATAGGGCGGCGGGAAAGTGGTTAATAAGACACTTAATAAAATAAGCTACCCTGAAAACATCTTCCATAAAAATATATGCCCTTGAAAAAAAAGAACAATTTAAAAAAATCTGCTTGACAAAAGGGGTACACCCCGAAAGCTTGTCCTGCAAAAAAAAAAGTATCAAGGACAACACTCAATTGTTTCTTTTGCAAGTGCAATAATAGGGCTACTGTCACCACAACAAAAATCACTCATACCTAATAATAAGTCTTTTTGCTTCTTTTCATTTAGGTATCACTCTAGCTAAGGGGTGTCCAAACTGCGGCCCACGGGCCACATACAGACCGAGACGGCTATGAATGTGCTCCAACACAAAATTGTAAACTTACTTAAAAATGTAGATTTTTATTTTTTGTAAAAATATTTTGTAAAAATGTGTTTACACTTGGCAAACACGTGGCCGAATAAAATTTTGACATCTCTTTACTGGACTTTTAAAGGTTTTTTTTATCTTCCCAAACAAAAATCTCCCACTCTTCACAATCACACCTTATTCACGTCATCAATTTTTGGCAGCACCTATGTTTGTGAGGGACTGTTTTCGAGGATGAAGCACATGAAGGGAAAAATTAGAATGAAAATATCTGGTGAGCACCTTGAGAATTGAGAATCTCTACTGCCTCTGTTGCACAAGATATTGATGTGTTAGTTTATCAGAAACAGTGTCAAATATTGCACTAGTTTCATGTTGCTTTCTTTTACTTTTATAGTAAAAACTCTTACAAAAAATGAGGTTTTATTATTCAGGTACATTATCTACAGTATATCAGTGATCATCAACTTCTGCTCATCAGTTATCCTTATTGTTGGTGTATTTTATGTGTGGCCCAAGACAATTCCTCTTCTTCCAATTTGGCCCAGAAAAGTCAAAAAGATTGGACTCCCCTGCTTTAGCTGTTTAGAACCAGGTTAGAAACCAGGTTAGTTCTCCTAGTATTCCCTCCAGCCCGTGCCCCCCCAGACTTCTCCATCAAGATCAACAACACTACCATCAGTCCCACCCCTCATGCCAGAGTCCTGGGTGTAATCCTAGACTCCAATCTGTCCTTTCAGCCCCAGGTCCAATCACTGACAAACTCATGTAGACTTCACTTCTGCAACATCTCCAAAATACGACCGTTCCTAACCTCAGAAACCACTAAGCAACTCATTCACTCCCTTATTATATCACGCCTTGACTACTGTAACTCCCTCCTCACTGGCCTGCCTCATCGCAGGCTATCCCCACTCCAGTCCATCATGAATGCTGCTGTAAGACTCATCCACCTTACTAACCGTTCTGTATCTGCCACCCCTCTCTGCCAATCCCTCCACTGGCTTCCCATTGCCCAACGGATAAAATTCAAAACACTAAGAATGACAAACAAAGCTGTTCATAACACTGCCCCAAATTACATCACCGACCTTGTCTCTAAATACCACCCAAACCGTACTCTCCGCTCCTCGCAAGACCTCCTACTCTCTAGCTCCCTTATCTCCTCCTCCCATGCCCGTCTCCAGGATTTCTCAAGGGCTTCACCCATCCTCTGGAACTCCCTACCCCAATCTATCAGGCTATCGCCTACTCTGCTCACTTTTAGGCACACTCTGAAAACCCATCTCTTCAGGGAAGCCTACCCCGACCCCAGCTAATACTGGAATCCTCTACTCCTCCTACCACTCCATCCCCCACACACAGCTAATTACCTCTTGTACCACTATCCCCTCCCTCCTAGATTGTAAGCTCCAAGGAGCAGGGCCCTCTAATCCCTCTTGTATTGAACTGTATAGTTACTGTACTGTCTCCCTCCATAATGTAAAGCGCTGAGCAAACTGTCGGTGCTATATAAATCCTGTATAATAATAATAATAGTGTTCAGTGTTGGAATACAGTGTTTATCTATTCTTTGTGCACAACTATCAGTATTAAGTAGAGATATATTCTCAAGCCAGTAGATGGCAGTGTTTATCAGTTTGTAGCTGCATCTATGGTTGTACTTTATGTCTTTTGTCTCTAATAAAGTTCCTGTTTCCTGTTTGCAGAGAAGCAGCAGATAAACACATGTGGACTGTGCACTTGTCTGTTCTAGAGGGCTATATACAGAATCACTAACATTTAGAAACCCAAATCATTATTTTGTCTTTTATGCTGCAATAACATATTCACATAGAACACAGTGACTGGATGTTGGCTAACTGCATGCTTGCACATAGCAGTGATATAGGATGTAGGATATATAAGACTGTAACAGCAGAATAGATAGCTGAAGTGCATTAATTACACAGAAAATCACATTTTATTAAAGTTAAAAAAAAGTATTTATTGCAATTACAAGACAAACAAGACTTGATCAGTGGCATATCAACAGGCTAAAGTCACACAGGTGGCACCAGGAGAGCAATTTAGTGAAATGTAAGCTGGAGGAGGGAAATGATGTAGATCACATAAACAGGGCAACTTCACTTGCATAGTGAGCCTATTTGCATCTAGTAAATCAATCCCAATTGGGGGATATTTACTAAAACTTGAGAGTGCAAAATTTCATGCAGCTCTGCATAAAAACCAATCAGCTTCCAGGTTTTATTGCCAAAGTTTAATTGAACTGGCTGAAGTTAGAAGCTGATTGGCTGCCATGCACAGCTGCACCAGATTCTCAGTGCTGTTTTAGTAACTACTATAGTATATAGTATACCGTGTATCTTAGTGCCATGTCGAGCATTAAGCTTACCTTCTGAATTCAACTGTCTTCCAAAAGAGAAAACAGATGGTTGCTTGAGATGACACTGCTCAGGTTAAAGCCTACTAAAGAAGTTAAAGGGTAACTCCAGTTTCATGGGAACAAAATAGCAAATAAAAAAGTAATATAGCATATACAATTGCGATGCAAGTCATATTGTAATTGATTGTTATTACTATTTACCTTTCCTCTTCAATCTGCAGTGCCGTCATTTTCTGTAAAATGCAGTGCAATATGGCTACCTGGACACCCCCAGAAACATCGTTTTGTCTGATTGGCTCACTGATTTTCCCAGAAGTCTGCGCTAAGATACAAGTCAGAGATCAGGCATCCCCTGCAACAAAAATTGCATTTTTGGTGAGATACTCCCAATAGGAAATAACATCTAAAGGGATGCAGACCCTGCAATTTTCCACATTAGAGCCCTGCAGGTGCAGCAGCTGATTGGTAATTATTATTATTATTATTATACAGGATTTATATAGCACCAACAGTTTGCAGAGAGCTTTACAAAATTAATGTAGACATTACAGTTACAGTACAATTTGGTGCAATAGGAAACAGAGGGCCTTGATCGTCAGAGCTTACAATCTAGGAGGAACGGCTGAGTGATACAAAAGGTAATAGCTGTGGGGGATGAGCTGATGGAGGAAATAAAAGGCAGTTTACTAGTTAGAAACAGGATAGGCTTCTTTAAAGAGAAAGGTTTTTAGGGATCATCTAAAGGTAAATAGATTAGGAGACAGCAGGACAGATTGGGGTAGGGAGTTCCATAGGATGGGAGAAGTCCTGGAGGTGAGCATGAGAGGAGATGACACGGGAACTAGAGAGCAGAAGGTCTTGGGAGGATTGAAGAGAGCGGTTTGGTTGATATTTTGAGACCAGGTTGGTGATGTAGCTGGGGGCAGAGTTGTGGATGGCTTTGTAAGTTGTTAGTATTTTGAATTTTATTCGTTGGGCGAGTGGAAGCCAGTGGAGGGATTGGCAGAGAGGGGTAGCAGACACTGAACGGTTGGTAAGGTGGATGAACCTGGCAGCAGTATTCATGATGGACTTGAGGAGGGATAGTCTATGTAAAGGTAAGCCAATGAGGAGGGAGTTGCAGTAGTCGAGGCAAGAGATGACCAGGGAGTGAATTAGGAGCTTTGTGATATCATTGGTTAGAAAGGGGCGTATTCTGGAGATGTTGTGGAGGTTGAGGTGGCATGATTTGGATTGGGATTGGATGTGGACCTGAAAGGATAGTTCAGAATCCAGGGTTACCCCTAGCACCCTGACATGCGGGGATGGGTTGATAGTGGTGCTATTGACCCTGACTGAGAAATCAGGGGAAGAGGCACGTGGGGGAGGAAATATTATGAGCTCAGTTTTGGATAGACTGAGTTTTAGGAAGTGGTGTGACATCCAGTCTGATATGTCTGTTAGTAAATCGGTGATACATGTGGAAACTGATGGGGTGAGCTGAGGAGTAGAGAGATAGATTTGCGTTTCATCAGCATAGAAATGGTATTGGAAACCATGGGAAACTATCAGCTGACCCAAGGAAGAGGTGTAGATTGAGAATAGGAGAGGTCCAAGGACAGAACCTTGGGGGACCCGGACAAAAAGAGGCGTAGGAGAGAAGGAAGAAGGTTGTAAGTGACACTGAAGGTGTGGTGAGATAGGTAAGATTCAAACCAACGGAGAGTATAGTCACGGAGACCAAGTAAATAGAGTTTTTTGAGCAGGAGGGGTGGTCAACTGTGTCAAAGGCAGCAGAGAGGTTCAAGACAGGGGCGGACTGACCATTTGGAAACTCGGGCTCTGCCCGAGGTCAGTAGGGGGTCCCATGAAATGCCCCTGGTACCTTTTTCAGACACTTTTTTGAGTTTGGGCAAGGGCACAGGGGCCCCATGATCCCCTATTGCTCGGGGGCCCCATGAGTTGTCAGTCCGCCCCTGGTTCAAGAGTAAGAGTATGGAATCCACTCCCATTAGATTCACTCTGCACATGGACACAGGCAAACAAACTACTATTCCTTCAGAATTACAGAAATCTTTTACAAAGTTTGTTAAAATCCTGCAATGTACATAGATCACCCAGAGGGGAAGGTTTTTTTCTCAACATAAGTGGAGTTACTCTTTAATGTAGCACTTAGAAGTTTAAAGTTGAACTCTAGGCAAACAGCTAAATATGCAGATGAAATACATATCCAGAAGTTGCTTCACCTGCCAAGGATTTGTATTTCTGTAAATCCAGTCCTGAGATTTACCCAGCTCTGCCAATCAAATTGGTCCTGCCTGGAAGTGGAAGGGGCCTGATCTGCAGTCAAGAAATAAATCAGCATTAAAGTGTTACTAAACCCACAACAGTAAATCAGTCTGTATATGCAGCAAAGCATACTTGTTATACTCACTGCGGAACCTAAGGGGTTAATCCTCTGCATTGTGTAAAAAGGCTGTTTGATCCTGTCCTCTCTTATCTTCCCCTTCTTCAAGTGTCTCCTAAATATCTCCTGAGAGAACAGAGCCTTGTGGCAAGTTGCACATGCTCAGTTTGGTGTAAATTGCTAGGGAGTTTTTTTTTTCTTCTTGGGAGAATGCTTGGGATCATCACAGGGCCAATCAGTGCTGTCCAGACAGAGGGTCAGGGGTCCTGCATCCTCCTAGAGTAGAAAGAAAACTCCTCCTACAAGCTTTAACCAGTGTTCTGCTGGACACTGATAGAAGTCACAAGGATCCTGATGAGAAAAGCTATTTAGTCATTTATATTTTCTAAAATAATTGCATTTCCATGTTCTGTGTACTATGGGAGACCAGATATGGTGAGTGCAGGGTCCGGGGTTTAGTAATACTTTAAGGATGAATTAGTGATTAGAGAGCTAAATTGACTTGTGTCTTACACATCTGCCTGGAGTTCAACTTTAAGGATTAAACTTTTGACTATATTTTATGATTACTACAAAGGCTATTGGGGGATTGGCTTTTACCCAAAAACTCACATTTCTGTTTGGCTGGACTTACACTTGAAAAGGAAGTTACTGTAAGTCTGATTTTTTAGATAAACTGGAATTTAATGACATTATTTGGAGACATACCTCTAAGATATCAAATTATAAATTAGAGAAAGAAAAATATTTATGATCATAATCTGATCTTGTTCCTAATGATGCCAAGTGATGACTGCCTGTGAAACTTGGCCAATGTAAACTAGATGACACACCGCGACTCTCAACTTGTCCCAACACGTGTCTTGATAACAGCGATAGTCTGTTCTGTTGGTGTGTTGTGAACTGGCACTGTGCTACAGAGTTCATGTAAGGAAAACTTTTAGCAGATTCCAAAACTTTATTTGCACAGACTGTTGAAGTAGGCTTTCTTGGCAGCACTGTATGATGATCATCAGTGCCCACGCTTATCTGTGCACATCAGTGCAGCCATCCGTGTCACTCTGTGTTGAGTCACAGATAATCTCTGTTCTTTTCTACATGGTTAACATATATGTTTGTCCTAGCTTGGCCTAATACAGTAGTTACTTTTATTTTTTTACACCCCTTTGCATTAGGTGTTATACACTGCTCAAAAAATTAATGGAACACTTTGAAAACACATCAGATATCAATGGGGAAGCATATCATGCTGGATATATATACTGATATGGACTGGGTAATGTGTTAGGAATGTAAGGATGCCCCATCGTTTGATGGAAATGAAAATTATCAACCTACAGAGGACTGAATTTAAAGATACCACGAAAATCAAAGTGAAAAAATGATGCAGCACGCTAGTCCATTTTGCTGAAATTTCATTGCAGCGACTTAAAATGGTACTCAGTAGTTTGTATGGCCCCCATGTGCTTGTATGCATGCCTGACAACGTCAGGGCATGCTCCTAATGAGATGACAGATGGTGTCCTGGGGTATTTCCTCCCAGATCTGGACCAGGGTATCACTGAGCTCCTGGACAGTCTGAGGTGAAACCTGACGGCGTCGGATGGACCGAAACATGATATCCCAGAGGTGTTCTATTGGATTTAGGTCAGGCGAGTGTGGGGGTCATTAAATGGTATCAATTCCTTCATCCTCCAGGAAATGCTTGCATACTCTTGCCACATGAGACTGAGCATTGTCGTGCACCAGGAGGAATCCAGGACCCACTGCACCAGCGTAGGGTCTAATAATGGGTCCAAGGATTTCATCCCGATACCTAATGGCAGTCAGGGTGCCATTGTCTAGCCTGTAGAGGTCTGTGCGTCGCTCCATGGATATGCCTCCCCAGACCATCACTGACCCACCACCAAAACTGTCATGCTGAACGATGTTACAGGCAGCATAATGTTCTCCATGGCTTCTTCAGACCCTTTCACATCTGTCACATGTGCTCAGGGTGAGCCTGCTCTCATCTGCGAAAAGCACAGAGCACCAGTGGCAGACCTGCCAATTCTGGTGCTCAATGGCAAATGCCAATCAAGCTCTATGATGCCAGGCAGTGAGCACAGGGCTCACTAGAGGACGTTGGGCCCTCAGGCCACCCTCATGAAGTCTCTTTCTGATTGTTTGGTCAGAGACATTCACACCAGTGGCCTTCTGGAGGTAATTTTGTAGGGCTCTGGCAGTGCTCATCCTGTTCCTCCTTGCACAAAGGAGCAGATACTGGTCCCGCTGATGGGTTAAGGACCTTCTACGGCCCTGTCCAGCTCTTCTAGAGTAACTTCCTGTCTCCTGGAATCTCCTCCAAGCTCTTGAAACACAGCAAACCTTCTGGCAATGGCACGTATTGATGTGCCATCCTGGAAGAGTTGGACTGCCTATGCAACCTCTGTAAGGTCCTGGTATTGCCTCATTCTACCAGTAGTGACACTAACCCTAGCCAAATGCAAAACTAGTGTAAGACAGTCAGAAAAGATGAGTAGGGAAAACAATGTCAGTGGCCTCCACCTGAAAAACCATTCCTGTTTTTGGGGTTGTCTCACTGTTGCCTGTTGTTTCATTAACACCAAAGCAGCTGAAACTGATTAACAACCCCTCTGCTACTTAACCTAGGAGTTTAATTGGTCATTGTACAGCACTGCTGTTTGAGCCAAATTACTGGAAATATGGAAATACTGGAAATATGCCCCTTTTTAACCAAGGACACCTCAAAGCTACTAATTACTTCCTGTTTATCTATCGTCTCAATTATTGCAACTCCCTTCTTATTGGATTACCTTTACATAGGAAATTCCCCTTCAGTCCACCATTAATGCTGCTGTCAGACTCTTCCACCTGACCAACTGCTAAGTGTCCACTAACCCACTCTGCCAATCCCTCCATTGGCATCACACAACAAATACAATTTAAACTACTGGACTGGGCTTTTCTCTATGGGGCTGCATACATGCTTACCTGTCTTTGTGCTGTGATTGTGCCGCACAGAGCACTCCCAGCACAGAGACGGGCTCTCACCAGGAGTCCTGGGTCCCATTATTGCTGTGATAGCCTCTGACTGGCTATCAAAGTGATCAGTCACTGAGAAGCCCACCCCTCTGTTTCTCTCTGTGAATGGAGAGGAGAGATACATTGTATCTCTCTCTCTGCTCACAGAGAGAGAAAAATAAATGACGATGTATAAAAAAAAGAAAAAAAAAAAAGAAAGAAAATAATACTTGGATCAAGGTTTGAACAAGTTCAGTGCCAGGGTTAGTGAAGGTTCAAAGGTCAGTGTTAGTATATTCTGGGCAGGATTAAAAAAAACACATTTTTTACATTATTACCAGTGTCAGTTAGTGTCAGTGTATTTTAGGTAGGATTAAAAAAAAGCAAAATGCACACTATTGTTTCTGGGTCTTACTACTGGTACAAACAACAAATAGCATACACATATGTGGTATTGCTGTGATTTTCAGGAGCAGAAGAAATTATTTTGGGTTGTTCTTTGGTAGCAGGGTATGGTAGTAACAAGAAATATACATCTACATTTTTAAAAAACTATTTTTTAAATTATTTTGGGGCCAGTTTTCCTTTGATAAAAAAAACAGAAGATACCCATTACTATTTACCACCAAATGAAAACCCAATTTATCCTTAAAAAAACAAGGTATAATTCACCTGACTACACGAAGTAGTTGTAATGATATGTTCAGTTTTGCTAAAACATGTCAAATTCGCAATATTGCGCTTAGGCATTAACATTTGCTTCACCCTTAGGAGTGAAGAGGTTAATCTTGTCTCAAAATATCACCAAATTGTCCTCTTCATTTTTCCCAAGACCTCCTGGTCTCTAGCTCCCTCGTCACCTTCTCCTATGCTCAACTCCAGAATATCTCCAGGACCTCTCCCATCCTCTGAAACTTCTTAACCCAACTTGTTTGACTATCTCCCTCTCTATTCCTGAATACCCCTCTTTTCAAAGAGACCTATCCTGCCTCTATCTAATATACTGGACTTTGATTTTCTCCATCAGCTCATTTCAAACAGTTATTACCTTTTCTATTACTTGACCCTTCCTTCCTTTTAATTGAAACCCCCAACAAACAGGGGCCCTATGATCCCTCTTGTATTGCATTGTTTCGTAACTGTACTATGTCCCTCCATTTTGTAAAACTGTTGGTGCTATATTAACCCTGTATAATAATAATAATAATAATTGATTAAAACCCATTGGGATTTATGTGCATGCTCACACCAGGATCACCCTTAAGGCTAGTCTATAATGCATGCTGTGTAAGTAAAGTAAATATATACATCAAACGCACAAGTTATTCCAGCTAATTAAATATACATATTGGCACCACATCTATCGCACCTCCTTCTAGATTTCTGTCATTTAAAAGTAAACACTTCTTTTTTTTGGGTACAAAAGCTGTTGTAGAGTGTGAGTTGACCTTGATATCATCAGCATAACACATCAGATTATTCATTACTGTCAAGCTGCTCACTGTAATTTCTAAAGTACACAGCAAATAAAAGAAATTGTTTCTTGTACAGTTGTTTTTTAATGCCTTTATCTGTTTAATGGGAGAACAGTTTCAGGCATACAGTTTTCTAATTTCCATACTCCAGAATTAATTACGATAAAATATTTAGAGGAGATAATATTCTGCTTCTTAATATTCATCATTAATGTGAACAATTTTCTCATCGTGGAGTGGAAATAATTGCCAGCTGGATGACACATTCTACTAACTATCTCCCTGTAGTGGAGAGCTGTAAACACAAATGAGAAGAAAATGATTATCGGCTGTTGCATTTTACTTTTCAAGACCCACCAACATGCAGGGTTTCCTATGACCAGCGTCTTTAGCCTTTGTAGCAGGATTGCTATGTCTAGACTTTTTCAGATAGCTTATAAACAGAATACAGGCTACTTAAGGCCCATAAATCTATGAAAAAAAATTAATGTCTAGAAAAAGGTAGTCGTGTTCCCTGCATTTGGGCATGAACCAACCACTGTAAATCACCTTCTGCACTGCACCAGTTTACTGAAAACCTAGCAATGCATTGGGGGTATCCATGCCATCCAGATCATAAAATGTTGCTTGTTTCAGGTTTTATTTGATACATTGAGTCAATCCCTCTGTGACCAAGTCCTGTGTGCAGGGTGAAACGCATCAGTGGGCATGGTCTGGGGCTGAGGCCACTCTTCACTTCAACGTACATTTCAGGCTGAAACCTAAAATAGCCCTTAGATGCCACAGAGAAGCAAGCCAAGTTTGGGATGTAAATGAAGTATTGTGCAATAATTAAACTATATTTCTCTGTATTAAAAATTTCAGGCCACAAGATCTGGTACCTTTATACCTGCAAGCTAGCATTCTTATTAGGGTTGCACTAATGCCGTTTTTTTTACTGGCGAGTACCAATACTGCAGGCAGTTAGCCCCCAAGCTGACATCACTTCTGCCTTATACCCATGGGGGTCCTGTTCAAGTTGCCATGGTTTTGGATTTGACATAGAAGATATATTATGTACTTTTAACATGAGAAGTGTTATAGCATTAACAAACTGTTTGTTTGCCCATTGCTGCACTTCTTAGATGGTGCTTCCCTGTCTTTCTATACTGGGATCACACAGGAGCAGTGAGTGAAACCGCATGCGATTTGGACAGGAATCACACCGCATTCATTTTGTATGTGCTCAAATCACACTGCAAAAGATATCAGCTTTGGGTTTCGGGAGCATTTGAACGAGTATGTGTACTTGTGCAAGTACTAGTATTAGCACCGGTACGGGTATTGGTGCATCCCTAATTCTTATCATATAATCTGATGATGTCTGTCCAATCAAACCATTTTGTTTTTAGTTTAGAATAGTATGAACATTCTAATCCTTTCCTACCCAAAGTAATAAGGTTTGCTTAGAATATCACATTAACCAGTTAAGGAGTTAGAACATACCTCATACTTCTATAATATGCACAGTCCCACCCATGGAGCTGTTGGTATTTGCCGTAAGTTCAACAGTTGTGATTCCTATATGCAGTAATTTCAGCATTGATAAGCAGAAACAGGTGTTTTTACTCAACGCTTGCTAGAATGTTAAAATGCTAAAAAAAACAAACAAAACAAACTAAACAATTGACACATTGTAGTTAGTTGCAGCTATTGACAAATTGCTACAGCAAAATAACAATAGAATTTAAAAAAATAAAAAAATATATTATTTAAGCCCCAATTTAGCTGAATGTTATCCCTAACTAGCCCTAATTAATTCCATCTTTCTACCATCCTTAGCTAGCATGTATTAGATGATGTTTTAAAAATGTTTACTGCTTGTATGAACATTTTTTTTTGTGTGTGTGGTTTTGTGGTTTTGTTCATTCTTTGTTTTTAGATTAAGCTTTAAAATCTAAAAGCAAAATAAGCAAAACTAATAAATGTACAGTTGCAAGAAAAAGTATGTGAACCCCTTGGGATTACGTGGAGTTTTGCATGAATTGGGCATAAAATTTGATCTGAACGTCATCTAAGTCACAACAATAGAAGAACACAGTCTGCTGAACATAATACTACACAAACATTAGATGTTGCCATGGTTTAATTGCACATAACATGTAAACATTCACAGTGCAGGGAGGAAAAAGTATGTGAGGCCCTAGCTTAATGACTTCTCCCAGAGCTAACTGGAGCCAGGAGTGAGCCAACCTTGACTCCAATCAGTGTGATGATATTGGATGTGTTGCTGACAGCTGTCCTGCCCTTAAAAAACACACACCCCTGTTTTGGGTTTACTGGTTTCAAGAAGCACTGTCTGATGTGAACCATGCCTCGCAGAAAAGAGCTCTCAGAAGACCTACGATCAAGAATTGTTGACTTGCATGAAGCTGGAAAGGGTTACAAAAGTATCTCCAAAAGCCTTGATGTTCATGTGTCCACGGTAAGACAGACTGTCTACAAATGGAGAAAGTTTAGCACTGTTGCTACTCTCCCTAGGCATGGTCGTCCTGTAAAAATGACTGCAAGAGCACAGCGCAGAATGCTGCATGAGGTACAGAAGAATTCCAGAGTGTCAGCTAAAGACCTACAGAAATCTCTGGCACATGCTAACATTTTTGTTGACACATCTACAATACGGAAAACATTAAACAAGAATGGAGTACATGGGAGGACACCACGGAGGAAGCCATTGCTGTCCAAAAAGAATATTGCAGCACGTTTGAAGTTTGCAAAAGAGCACCTGGATGTTCCACAGCACTACTGGCAAAATATACTGTGGACAGATGAAACCAAGATTGAATTGTTTGGGAAGAACACACAACACTATGTGTGGAGAAAAAAAGGCACAGCACACCAACATCAAAACCTCATCCCCACTGTAAAACATGGCGGAGGGAGCATCATGGTTTGGGGCTGCTTTGCTGCCTCAGGGCCTGGACGGATAGTTGTCATTGATGGGAAAATGAATTCCAGAATTTATCAAGACATTTTGCAGGAAAACGTACGACCATCTGTCCGCCAACTGAATCTCCGCAGAGGATGGGTGATGCAACAGGACAATGACCCAAAGCATACAAGTAATTCAACAAAACAATGGCCGCAACAGCACAGAATACGCCTTCTGGAGTGGCCCAGTCAGAGTCCTGACCTCAACCCGATTGAAATGCTGTGGCATGACCTTAAGAGAGCGATTCACACCAGACATCCCAAGAATATTGCTACACTGAAACAGTTTTGTGAAGAGGAGTGGTCCAAAATTACTCCAGATCGTTGTGCAGGTCTGATCTGCAACTACAGGAAACGTTTGGTTGAGGTTATTGCTGCCACAGGATGGTCAACCAGTTATTAAGTCCAAAGGTTCACATACTTTTTCCTCCCTGCACTGTGAATGTTTACATGTTATGTGCAATTAAACCATGGCAACATCTAATGTTTGTGTAGTATTATGTTCAGCAGACTGTGTTCTTCTATTGTTGTGACTTAGATGACGTTCAGAGCACATTTTATGCCCAATTCATGCAAAACTCCACGTAATCCCAAGGGGTTCACATACTTTTTCTTGCAACTGTATTTGTAAATAACTGTGCCATTCTGTGTACCAGATAAAGTGTTCAAAATAAAATTAGAAATTTATATCTATAATGACACACGATCTAAAACTGTCACTAGAAAAACGCCATTTTTAATTTTGTGTTTTTACGTACAAGTTAGAAGCAACTTGCCACCAACTTCAAGTGGTTATCCCTGTATTGTGTTTTTTCAGCCAGTGACTGGCTGGTATGTAAAAGTGGTCCTAGTGGCTAATTAGCCAGCTGAATTGCTTTTACAGACAGCGGGAGGGGTTTCCAGACACCCCTAACCCCCCCCCCCCCCCGGCTGCTGTCTATCTGGGCTCTACCATCCCTCCGGCGAGCCCGGGATGAAGCTGGCAGTTTTGCCATCTCACCATGGAGCTCGTCAATGACCGGAAAGTACCCAGTGAGTTCTATAGGAAACCGGAAGCAATGTATTTTCATGACTTCCGCTTTCCCCAGTTGTAAACAGCACCATTTTTAAATATTGAAAGCATCTGATCCCATCGATCTTGGTGTGATCAGATACATTTAAGGGCAGAGGAGACATCTGGGGTCTAATAGACCCCAGTTCTCTCTATAAAGAGTACCTGTTGCTGCCTAATGCTGTCACAAGAATGTTTAAATTCCTTGTGACATCCAGAAAATTAATTTAAAAAAAATAAGAGAAACAGTTTAAAAATAAAATAAACAACAAAATATAAAATAAATTAAATACCCCGTCCCTTTATGCTCGCATGTAAAGGCGAACGCACTGGATATAGTGAGAGTGTTTATGTACTTCCAACTGTAATTTTACATTGGAAACATTGGATTCTAAAGTTATTAACTCCATTATAGTTATGATCGTATGTGTGTATATTGCCACTCATATAATTTCATTTTTGCTGATTGAGCATCGTAGAGGTTATGGTTTCTTTCATGCTACAAGGAGAATAAATAAAACACTACATTCAAATATCCTGACTTTTGATGGATGACCATGGTGAAGAGGGGTATATGGATGGCATTTATGCTTTTTCTCAAAACCTAGAGCTGATAGGGAAAAACTGGTGCCATTTTTGGAATCAGCGGATCAAATATTTCAAGGAACAAGTCTAACATTCGTAGCAACTATTGAACTAAGCCCTAATTGTAAATCATCATCTTTGGCAAACAGGGGCGGACTGACAACTCATGGGGCCCCCGGGCAATAGGGGATAATGGGGCCCCTGTGTCCTCGCCCACACCCAAAAAAGCCTATGAAAAAGCCAATGAAAGGTACCAGGGGCATCTCATGGGGCCCCTCACTGACCCCAGGCCCTCGGGCAGTGCCCGAGTGCTCAAATGGTCAGTCCGCCCCTGTTGGCAAACAACAAATCTATACTGGACAAGGGTGCATTTCCCTGCACACCATCTGGCCAATTGATGAATCTAAAACATATAACCTTTATTCAAATATATAAAAAATGTATGCTCAGCTGTAATTAATGCCTATTGGAGTGGAATGTACTGTGCACAACAATATGACTGGATACCATTGCAATTATTTACCTTACATCCAAATGGTTAACACCAGACCAAATCAAATACAATACTGTTTTAGATGAAGTAACGGCATAAAAGGAGACATTGTAGTTTCATCATAAGCCTATCAGCTTGAATATATAATCTCTATTAAAGAAATTGAGTTACCCCATGGACAAAACTAATTAGATAGTATAATCTATCTTACTACAGATATGTAATAGGGGTACACTCATCCACGGGCTTAAATGTCAGCCTCTCATGGACAAGCCCCATACATCACTATATCCAGACAAAAATACCTCACTGTCTTGAGGAAGGGAAATGATGCACTGTAAAACGAAGTACAGACCTCAAAAAAAAAAAAATAAAAAAATGATGGAGCGGAGTGAATACCATGTGCATTCAACAAGTGCTTCCAAAGAAAGACCCAAAGAAAAAAAGAAACTCTACATGTTTCGCTCCAGAAAACAGAGCTTTGTCAGGAGTATAAAGAATTAAAATAGGTCGCATAGTGGCTGGAAGTTGTGCTTAGCTGCACATGGTGGCAAAATGGCACCTATTGTTTGTTTCACCTCTATATATAGAGATGGCCATCAAAATGGACCCCGCACATGCTCAGTTCCTCAACAGACACTATCTTGTGGACAAAATATGCACATGCTCAGTACCTCAACAGACACCATCTTGTGTACAAAAAACAAGACCACAGCAGCACATCAGTCCACAACACAATTGACACTGCTGGTGCTCTCAAACACTGTAAATACCCCACTAGTTAAGGACCAAAATTACAATTCATACCTTTTATAGAGCATTTATGGAGCAAAATCTAACAAAAAGCACAGAATCCCTGATCACACACAAAAGGAAGGTAAATCCTTCATTTGAACCATAAGGTGCCCTTGAGCCTAAATGGAAAATCCATTTTGCTTCAAGTTTCAAAAGACATTTATCTAGGTCTCCTTTTCTAGGACTATGTTTGTCAATAATCCAAAAGTTTAAGAGGTCAGCCTTGCCATCTTGTTTTTGTATCATATATTACTTGCTACTGGCCTATCCTTGTTTTGAGCAATATCATTCACATGTTCAAGAACTCATCTCCTACATATATTAGGGGGCATGGGCATTTTAAAGAATAAATCACTCCCTCTGTGCTGCAATTATAGAAATCTCTTATTTGAATAATCTCCCTATTTTTAGGGTTAACAAACTCCTTGGTATTGCTCAAGAAAGTATATGCCTTACAGTGACCACACCTGAAACTACCTTTTGGTTTCTCAGGTAGCCAAGTGTGTTTCATTGATGTTTTAGAGGTTTAATCTAGATCAGGGGTTAAAATTTCGAGTCCAGACCTACTAGCCGGTCACAAAGCTTACTCTCCTCCAGTTGCCCCACCCAACCTTGCCCAGGTCCGCCCCAAACCCCACCCCTGCCCCACCCCAAATCCCACCCCCAGCCCGCTCCAAACCACACCCCCTTAAAGCTTATGAAATTACATTTTTCTATAGATTAAAGAGTCCAAAATATAAAACTGTACATAGTAATGTATATCCCAGCTCCCCTGTACTTTATTATAGTGATATGACATGTATACAGTAATGTATATCCCAGCTCCCCTGTACTTCATTATAGTGATATGACATGTATACAGTAATGTATATCCCAGCTCCCCTGTACTCCATTGTAGTGATATGACATGTATACAGTAATGTATATCCCAGCTCCCCTGTACTCCATTGTAGTGATATGACATGTATACAGTAATGTATATCCCAGCTCCCCTGTACTCCATTGTAGTGATATGACATGTATACAGTAATGTATATCCCAGCTCCCCTGTACTCCATTATAGTGATATGACATGTATACAGTAATGTATATCCCCCCTCCCCTGTACTCCATTATAGTGATATGACATGTACACAGTATGTATATCCCCCCTCCCCTGTACTCCATTATAGTGATATGACATGTATACAGTAATGTATATCCCAGCTCCCCTGTACTCCATTATAGTGATATGACATGTATACAGTAATGTATATCCCAGCTCCCCTGTACTCCATTGTAGTGATATGACATGTATACAGTAATGTATATCCAAGCTCCCCTGTACTCCATTATAGTGATATGACATGTATACAGTAATGTATATCCCAGCTCCCCTGTACTCCATTGTAGTGATCTGACATGTATACAGTAATTATTACTGTATACATGTCATCACTGTAATGGAGTACAGGGGAGCTGGGATATACATTACTGTATACATGTCATATACTATAATGGAGTACAGGGGAGCTGGGATATACATTACTGAGTAATGTATATCCCAGCTCCCCTCTACTCCATTATAGTGATATGACATGTTGTATACAGTACTTACTCCTAGTCCCTCCAAGTCCCCCGCAGCGGTGGAGAGGGTGTCTCCTCTCAGCGGGAGCCGAAGAAGCCGGAAACCAGAAGTTGTAAACCGGAACTCGGCTTCACAAGCTTCAAGCTTCACAAGGCTTGAAGCGCAGGTGCAGTCGCTCCATGCTTCATCTGTGCTCACTGCTCACTGCTCGCCACAGAGGAATTTCTCCTCGCATTTGGCAAGCGGGCAAGCGGCTTTTTCAAGCCCTGTTCTAGATGACTATGTACTAACATGTCTCTCAAATTCCTACCCTGTCTGTTGGTTATGTTGGGGTCTTTAGATAGGATCTGTGATAGATATTTGTCCTCATGCAATTTGTTCCAATATTTCTTAATGATGTTGAAAATCTGCCCTGATTGATCTGAGTATGTACCTATGATACGCATGCCTTGCTGGCCATCCACTTTTATGGTTTTCTGACCAAACAGAGATTCTCTCAGAACCCCTTTCACTTTCTCATAGGATTGAATCAAATCAGTCTTATGATAGCCACGTCTCATAAATCTGTCATACAATTTTTTACTCTCCATTTGGAATGCCCCTTCTGTTGAGCAAATTCTCTTTGTTCTCATAAATTGACCAGTGGGGATTCCTCTTTTCAAGGCTGCTGGATGTGAACTTCCCCAATGTAACAGGCTATTAGTGGAGGTTGGTTTTCGATAGATTGTTGTATTAATATTGCCTCCTCCATCGAAAACCAACCTGGTCAATTTATGAGAGCAATGGAAGGGTATCCAGTCATATTGAAGTGCACAGTACATTCCACTCCAATAGGCATTAATTACAGCTGAGTATACTTTTTTTATATATTTGAATAAAGGTTATATATTTTAGATTCATCAATTGGCCAGATGGTATGTAGGGAAACGCACCCTCGTCCAGTATAGATTTAACATTCAAAGCACCAAAATGTGTATTGGCCTGTGTTGGCTAAGCTTATCATTGCAGATCAACTTGTACTAAAAAAACCTGAAACATACTATTAAATCAAATTGTTGATTCAGCCAGCTGGTTGCCATTAAAGCCTTTTTGCAAATTTAATTTAGTTTATGTTAAAAATGGGCAGCACAGTGGCTAAATAGTTAGCACTTCCGCCCTGGCAGTCGTTGGTTCGAATCCCGCCATGGCACCACCTGCCTGGAGTTTGCATGTTCTCCCTGTGCCTGCGTGGGTTTCCTCTGGGTACTCCAGTTTCCGCCCACACTCCAAAGACATGCTGGTAGGTTAATTGGCTCCTATCTAAATGTCCCTAGTATGTGTATGTATGAATGTAAGTTAGGGACCTTAGATTGTACACCCCTTGAGGGTTAGGGACTGATGTGAATGTACAATATATATATGTGTAAAGCGCTGCGTAAATTGACGGCACTATATAAGTACCTGAAATAAATAAAACAATCATGTTTATATCTGAATTGAAGTCTGTTGCTCTAAATATATTTTCTTAGTATAGTACAATAGAATATGACCGAGTTGTTTTGAAATAAAAATCCAAGAACATCATTCTACATATTAAGACCTTAGCCTATTTTCTAACTAACAAACAATAATTAGCCTCATAGAATTTCCAGTTTATTGTCATTTTTATACAGTGTTTGCTTTGATTTACTAGTTAGTTTATTTCGGTATATTTTTATTGTTCAGGCAAGGCAAACAAGTCTTCCTAGAGAACATGTTGGAGAGGAAATTACTATAAACTTTCCGCATTATGCAACAAGTTTAAAAACAGCAAACAGGATGCTGGGTTATTCGATAATAGACGTACAGTACAGGTCAGAGGAAATACCTACTGAAAACACTGTTTACATACAGTTCACTACGCTGCCATAGAAAACGCAACAACATTTACGGGAAATTAATACTTTTTAAAAAAATAAAGTGTGTTTTGTAGAATGATGCCAGTGGAATTGTTTACCACTCTAGCCTGATTCCTTAAGTATCCTGGAAATGTCAGATCTATGTATTTTTTTCTTTATGGCTGTGCTGCAATAAAACATTTTACCAGCAGATGGTACTGCAGGTGGAATCTGTGATGCTTACTTCCCATTTTAGTAAGACTCAGAAGCTGCAGTTCTTTTTTATTATATTATTTATTGTTATTTCACAGAAGGGTCCCAGGTATAGTTGGGAATATTTAATTTAATTATGGCAATCTAATGTGTAATTTATTAATGCTGAATCCAAATATATATATTTGCAAAAAAGATTTCCACACAGGAATGCAGAATGATGAGCACACTTTTCTCTTCTGCAGCTAAACAGAATAGCTAAGTCAGCAACCTAACCTAAGTCTACTGGAGCATAGTGCTTCAACAAACTGCTGATGTCATAACTTTGCTCACTCTTCTCTCCACTCCTGTAAGCATGTTCCTAGTGTTGGACTGACAAAACTAAGGTTGAGTCATTCTCTGCAGGGAACTGTTTAAAATGTATATATATATATGTATATAATTATTATTATAATACAGGATTTATATAGCGCCAACAGTTTGCTCAGCGCTTTACAATATAACGGGAGACAATACAGTAACAATACAGTTCAATACAAGCTCCTTGGAGCTTACAATCTAAGAGGGAGGGGCTAGTGGTACAAAAGGAAGTAACTGTGGGGGATGGACTGGCTGGAAGAGTAGAAGATTCCATTATTAGCTGAGGGCAGGATAGGCTTCCCTGAAGAGATAGGTTTTCAGAGATCGCTTAAAAGTGAGCAGAGTAGGTGATAGTCTGATACATTGGGGTAGGGAGTTCCAGAGGATGGGGTAAGCTCTGGAGAAGTCCTGGAGATGAGCATGGGAGGAGGAGACAAGGGAGATAGAGAGTAGGAGGTCTTGTGAGGAGCGGAGAGTATGGTTTGGGTTGTATTTGGAGACAAGATTGGTGATGTAACTTGGGGCAGAGTTAAAAATGGCTTTATATGTTATTGTTAATGTTTTGAGTTTTATCCGTTGGGCAATAGGAAGCCAGTGGAGGGATTGGCAGAGAGGGATGGCTGATACAGAACAGTTAGTAAGGTGGATGAGTCTGGCAGCAGCATTCATGATGGACTGAAGAGGGGATAGCCTGCGATGAGGTAGGCCAATGAGGAGGGAGTTACAATAGTCAAGGCGAGATATAACCAGGGAGTGAATAAGTTGCTTAGTAGTTTCCGAGGTTAGGAATGGTCGTATCTTGGAGATGTTGCGGAGGTGAAGTCTACAAGATTTGGACAGTGATTGGATTTGGGGCTGAAAGGACATATGGGAGTCTAGGATTACATCTAGCACCCTGGCATGAGGGGAGGGACTGATGATTGTGTTATTGATCTTGATGGAGAAGTCAGGGGAGGGGGCACGGGCTGGGGGGAATACTAAGAACTCAGTTTTGGAAAGATTGAGTTTGAGGAAGTGGAGTGACATCCATGCCGATATGTCACTTAGTAGGTTAGTAATGTGAGAGGATACTGAAGGGGTGAGGTGAGGGGTAGAAAGATAGATTTGTGTAGAAAAGCATAGAAATGGTACTTAAAGCCATGGGAGTTTATCAAGTGACCAAGGGAGGAGGTGTAGATGGAGAAGAGAAGGGGTCCAAGGACAGAACCTTGAGGGATCCCTACAGAAAGAGGGAGTGAAGAGGAGGAGGCAGATATATATATATATATATATATATATATATACAGTATATATATACACAGTGCATTGAAAAAGTATTCATATTCCCTGAACTTTTCCACATTTTGTGATGTTACAACCAAAAACATCAATGTATTTTATTGGGATGTTATGTGATACACCAATTGTTAAGTGGAAGAAAAATGATAAATGCTTTTCAACATTTTTTACAAATAAATATGTGAAAAGTGTGGTGTGCATTTGTATTAAACCTCCTTTACTCTGATACCCCTAACTAAAAGCTAGTGGAACCAATTGCCTTCAGAAGTCACCTAATTAGTAAATAGAGTCCACCTGTGTGTAATTTAATCTCAGCAATAATACAACTGTTCTGTGAAGCCCTTAGAGGTGTGTTAGAGAACATTAGTGAACAAACAGCATCATGAATGCCAAGAAACACACCAGACAGGTCAGGGATAAAGTTGTGGAGAAGTTTAAAGCAGGTTTAAGTTGTGTTTCTCACACAAAGCAAGGTCCAAATCAGTGCCTGACCCCACAAATGTGTTTCTGGAAGAATGGTCAAACATACCCATAAACGCACTCCTAAACCTTGTGGACAGCCTTCCCAGAAGAATTGAACCTGTTATAGCTGCAAAGGATGGGCCAACTCAATATTGAACCCTACAGACTAAGACTGGGATACCATTAAAGTTCATGTGCGTGTAAAGGCAGGCGTCCTAATACTTTTGTTTTTTATATATATATATATATATATATATATACATACACACATGCAGCAGAGTAGCTAGGTGGTTAGCACTTCCTCCTGACAGCACTAGTCATCATTGGTTTGAATCCCAACCATGGCACTACCTGCCTGGAGTTTGCCTGTTCTCCCTGTGCCTGTGTGGGTTTCCTTTGCGTTGTCTAGTTTCCTCCTACACTCCAGAGACATGCTGGTAGGTTAATTGGCTCCTCTCTAAATTGGCCCTAGTATGTGTATGCAGGGGTGTGGAAATTTTTTAAAAACTACTTGTCCGGGGACTAAATTGGTTCTCCAATCTTCTTGTCCCTCATGACAATCTACTTGTCCTGGTAAAAAAAAAATTTTTTTTTAACCAAAACAGTATTTAAATCTGAGGTGCTCTTAGGAATGTCTGGGGCTTTAAAAAACAAAAGGGGATTTACAGTGACTTAAAAGTTTAATATTTTTAACATTGCACTGTTTATCTCTTCCTCCCCTCCCTGCCTGTCTCCAGTGCCGCACACGGGGACTAGCAGGGAGGGGATAGACCATGCAGTGTAATGAGCACCCATTGGTTGCTTATCAGGGAGGGGGAGCGTCCAGCTTATCCTTTATCCCTTTTGCTGCCAGAGCTGTTTTTGCAATTTTTGCACACGTTTAAAAAAACAATTGAGACCTGAAGATTAAACAAAACTCCAAAACATTCTATATTTTCTGAACACAGACACCCTAGAGAATAAAATAGCAGTAGTGTCAATTTTTTATGTCACGCGATATTATCACAGAGATGTAGTAAACGCAAAATTTCTGTAAAAACTACACTAAAGTTAATATTAGGGCACAAAAAGCAATAGATTATCCAATTTTTTTGTAAAATATAAAAGACGATGTTGCATCGAGTAAATAGATATCCAACATGTCAAACCTTAAATTTGTGTATGCTTGTGAAACAGCAACAAACTTCAGTACCTTATATTTTTTATAGGTGATGCTTTGAAAGCCCCTTATAGGTCATCAGTTTAGTGTGTTACGGTGGAGGTCTGGTGCTAGAATTGTTGCTCTCATTCGGCGTGCGCAGCGATATGTAACATGTGTATCACAATTGACATTATCATGTGTAGGCACCCCACGTAATTTTACGTTTGTACATGCATATATGTGAGGGTGGAGGGCCTTGAAAAATTTGGGGGTGGGGTATATGTTTGGGTGTAATTTTCATTTTTTTACTTAACTTTTTTTTGTAATCACATAGGAGACAAAAAGTCCCCTATGTGATGATTTTTGGTGTCAGGTTCTCTTTTTGCATGTCTCCCCTGTGCTCCACTAAATGTAATGCAGTGCACATTGCACCACATTACATTCTTTCCCTGCCTTGATGGCCGGGAATCTATTAATGGAGACCCGAAGTGATGTCACATGACTTCCGGGTCAGAACAAGAAGGGGAGGAGAGCGGATATGTATGCTCTCCTTCTCCTATACTGGCATCCCAGCATACCGCGGCACCCACGGAACCAGTCCTGGGCCCGCAGATGGGCAAGCGAAGCCCAGGACATATAACGGGGGGGGCGGCTGGCGCTGTGGGCTGTGTGGAAGCAATCAGGCAGCAGCGCTGCCACCCGAATGCTTCCACCTGACAGGTGCTTGCCCACAGCAGGGCTAAAAGTAAATAGAAACTTCCTGCCTGGAGCCCGGAACTACATGTCCCGGGCGTCAGGTGATATAAAATGAACATCCTGGTATGTATGAATGTGAGTTAGGATCCTTAGCGGTAAGCTCTGTGAGAGCAGGGACTGATGTGAAAGTACAATATATATTTAAAGTGCTGCATAATGTGTCTGTGCTATATAAGTACCTGTAATAAATAAATATACTGGTACAATGATCAGCCATAATATTAAGATCACTGACATGTAAAGTGAATAACAATGATTATCTCATTACAATGGCATCTGAAAGTCAGTGAGATATATTAGGCAGCAATGGAAAATGTCCTTGAAGTTGATTTGTTGAAAGCAGAAAAAAATGGGTAAGCGTAAGGATTTTAGCCATTTGACAAGGGCCAGGTTATAGGGGCTAGACCCATGCTGAGCCATGTCCACAGCCAAAAGCACCTATAATGGGCACATGAACATCAGAACTGGACTATGGAGCAATGGAAGAAGATGGCTTTGTCTGATGAATCACATTTTTTTTTACATCATGTGGATGGCTAGGGAAGAGATGGTACTAGGATGTAGTATGAGAAGAAGGCAAGCCAGTGGAGACAGTGTTATGCTTTGGGAAATGTTCTGATGAGAAACATTGGGTCCAGCCATTCATGTGGATGTCACTTGACACATACCTCCTACCTAAATATTGTTGCTGACCAAGTACACCTGATAGCAGTGGCAGGATAATGCACCCTTCCGCACTGCAAATATAAATTCAAGAATGGTTTGAGGAACACAACAACAAGTTTGAGGTGTTGCCTTGGCCACCAAATTCTGAAGCTCTTATTTCAACCAAGCATCTGTGGGATGTGGTAGTCAAAAATGGCCAATCCATGGAGGCCACAGGGTTTAAAGGATCTGCTACTGTCGGCTTAGTGCCAGATACCACAGCATACTTTCAGAGGTCTAGTGGCATCCATGCCTTGATGGGTAAGGGCTGTTTTGGTGGCACAAGAGGCACAGGTTGCTGTTCAGACAGAGGCAACCTATCAATGCCCCTGCCTGGACAAGTATTCCCCCATCCCCTCCTCACCATGATTCTATGTCAGAACAAAAGATTTACACGACCACAGAACTGCAATTTGACCATTTTAATACCCACTGTCATGGTCATGGTGCAGCAAAACATTTTATTACAGGTTGCATTCGGTAGGCAGTACTGCTGCCAAACAAATCAAAAGGCCAAATTCCATTCACGTGAATAGGGCTTCACAGCAACAGTCCTGCAACCATATGCAATGCAAAACAGTTGTGATGTGGTGCTGTGGTATTTTAAGGGTTAAAATACACATCCAGGAGGTGACATATCACTCCAACTCACCAAATCAAATGCCTCTGTTTCACAATTAGTTTATGGGAATTTTCAAGGTGGTACAAAGAAGCTGTAAACAAACAGCTGTAGTGCAGTCCAAAGAAGAAATTGTAAGAACAAAGGCATGCAAGAATATTATTTACATAATCGTAGCAAGGAACATCAGCTAAGATGAGCCATAGAAAATTACCAAAAATGGCAGAAAAGAAGCTCTTCTTTTGGTTTGTCATTTATAGTGGATCATCAGAAAAAGGAGGACGCTCCTCGTTAGGTATAAAAAGTGCCTTATAGGGTTGCGAAAAGAAATGAGATCTACCCGCTCTTGCCACCGCCAAGGCAAGAGAGGTGGGTTGGGGTAGAGAGGGGTGGGTATACCCACTTCCACTTGAAGGTCTGGTGTAAAGTCAAAGATAGAGAAAGGTAAACAAAATTAACTGGCAAGAGGGAAGAGGAGAAAGAAGGTAGGGAGGAGAAGAGAGGAGGGACCCTCGTGGTTTGACCAGTGAGGTTGCACAACCACAAGCCAGGAATGCAAACCCTGCCAGCTTTCTCTGGGTTCTTGATAAAGACAAGATTGGTTTCTGCAGCAGGACCTCCCAGGGGTTGAGGGCCAGGGAGATGTCAACGACAGACCTTATCGTAGCATAGACCAGTGTCCAGAACTGGAGCCCGTTCTCTACAACCCTGAAAACATATATGGGAAACTGTGGGGGTGAATTTGGAGATACGGTCTAGGATCATATACCCATGAGAAAGCAACTTGTAGGTGTTTTCTTGAGCAAAGATGTTCCATGAAACATTTAGAGGAGGTGAGCCAGATCTTGGTGGATTTATACCAAGGTCCACTGCCAATTTGACCATATAAGGAAGGAAGCTGGAGTTGACCGAGTTGGTAAGAGAGACGTATAAACCAGAGACCAGCCCTCTCAGTTGTGGGTCTTTCCGACATCAATTTTCAAAGGAGGTTAAAGTGTTACTAAATCGATGACCCTTCATTCACTATATCTGGTCTCCCACAGTACACAGAACATGGAAATGCTAGTATTTTAGTAAATAAACTACTAAATACCTTTTCTCATCAGCAGTATACAGCAGTCTTGTGAGTTCTATCAGTTTCCAGCTGAGCACTGAATAAAGCTTCTAGAAGGAGCTTTCATTCTGTCTTATGAGGCTGCATAACCCCTGACCCTCTGTCTGGACAGTGCTGATTGGTCTCTGTGCTGATCACATGCACCCTCCCAAAGAAAAAAAGAACTCTAGCAATACACACTGAACTGAGCATGTGCAGAGTGACTCCTAGAGCTTTGTACAATCAGAAGATGGATGGGAGACAGTAGAAGAAGGGGAGGATCAAGGAAGACAGGATCAAATAGCCTTTTAATACAATATGGAGGATTAACTTAGGTTCCACATTGAGTATAACAAGCATGATTTACTGCGTATACAGACTGATTTTACTGGTGTGGGTTTAGTAACACTTCAGGCATCTAGGTGGGCTTTTGCAATGCCTAAGCATGATCATGAATTTGGGTATATTGAAAAGACTTGGCAGTTGGCAACTGCCAGAGTTCTCGGAGATATTGCACATATTCAATACCAGTAAGGGTACAAAGTTGGTAGATGTCAAATGCCTCTGAAAAGAAATCCACTTTTCAGAGTGGTGGCAATGACGTCTGCATGTAAACACGCCATATGGTTAGCAGTACAGAAAAGTTTGTATTTGTAAGGGCCAGAGATTTGCAGGTAAGAAGGATAGCAAGGTTTTGTTCAAGGTATAGGTCCACTTAAGATTTAAACATGCATACTGTTAAGATAATATCATAACATTTTATTCTATTTGTTGGGTCAGCTCTACTTAATATATCTAATCACCATAAATATTTACCATTCATATCTGCAAAATAAAACACGACAGTATTGTACAGCAAACAGATTGAAGTAACTCCTTCACATTATTGTATGTCAATATTGGCAAAGTTAGCTGCTGTAATATGTTTTGATGTTGAGTGTCTACTTACCACTTAGCAGGTAAGCCATTTCCTCTGAAAAGATTTATTGTCACAGCATAGCATTGTATCATAATGTAAATAAAGATCATATGGACAATTTCACATCATTAGATACATTCATCTCTGAGGAACCCATACATTCCCCACTGTAGTTCAATTGTAGATGTACACTCGCTGGACACTTTATTAGGTACACCTATTCAATTGCTTGGTAACACAAATTGCTAATCAACCAATCACATGGCAGCAACTTAATGTATTTAGGCATGTAGACGTGGTGAAGACGACTTGCTGAAGTTCAGATCGAGCATCAGAATGGGGAAGAAATGGGATTTAAGTGACTTTGAATGTGGCATGGTTGTTGGTGCCCGACAGACTGGTCTGAGTATTTTAAAAAACTGCTGATCTACTGGGATTTTCACACACAACCATCTCTAGGGTTTACAGAGAATGGCCTGTAAAAGAGAAAATATCCAGTGAGCAACAGTTGTGTGGATGAAAATGCCTTGTTGATGTCAGAGGAGAATGGGCAGACTGGTTGCTGCAACATTCAGATGGTAGGGTTAGAATTTGGCATAAAGAACATGAAAGCATGGATCCATCCTGCCTTGTATCAATGGTGCAGGCTGGTGGTGTAATGGTGTGCGGGATATTTTCTTGGCACTAGCAAGGTGTACCTAATAAAGTGGCCAGTGAATGTATATGAAAGTAAACTATTATGGTAATAATTCTCATGGAGTCACCAAACAACAGCACTGATTTTAGAAATGTCTTATTTTTTTAATTAAGCATTTCAATGTTTCTTAAATCCAACTGCATCTGAAATATTTTTAAGTTTGGATAGAGGGTGAGAAAAATGTGAACAATTTAAAACTATTGTCAACCTATTCTTACCTGTGTCTACTTTCAAAACTTGATGGAAAAATTAAAACCTGACAACCCATCCCTGCACTATGAATTAAACATTGGATCAATGAATCAATGGACTGGTATAATAAGCACTTCAGTGTCCCCTGAGCAGTGGGACAGAGAGTGCAGGGACAAAGGAGTGGCACAAGTGCTAGTAGATTGGAATGTCACTGAAACTGGCGAGTGCTGTCCTCACGTAGCTGGTGGTTAAAGGAAATGTGGATTACCATTGAGATGTCTACAGGAACACGTGGGAGGCAGCAACAGACAGGCAAGACTGCATCAATACAGCAGGCAGAGATGGAGTCAGGGACTGGACAGGTCAGTATGTCTATGGGTCATGAGTTATCATGGTGGCAAGCATGTGAGCAAGGTGCAGCATAGTGTGGCGGCGAAGAGAACACACACAGAGGTGGAGTGCAGTGAACTGGATATATTGAAAATGTTCCAACAAGGTACAACCATGCCCAGCGGGTAAGCACAGCCATTTAAAATACTCGCAGCAGTTCCAACCCTCAAGGGGAGCTTCTCCGAGGAGGTAGACGTAGTCCCTGCGCTTTCCCTACTCAGCCTTCTTTCTCTAGCGCTAAGCACTCCCCCCAACAGAAGGGGAACCTGCCCCTAAATTAGTCACTTTGCAAATGCGGGCCAAATCAGGGGGACAGGGGCTTAAATAAGTTCTGGCTTCACCCAAGATGGCCACGGAGCTCACAAGGGGACCCGCGTCCAATCAGACATGTGGTCCCAGGTGACCATAGGAAATCATAAAGGAATTATGTTCTCTAAGACTTCCTTCCCATTCTGTATTGCTGCTTTGGTCAAGCACCACCTGGAGTGGGAAGTACAGATTTCACATGCCTACAGGCAGAATTCATAGTCAGATAACAAGCCGTGGTCAATATAGGAGCAGGTCAACGGAGGAAAACTAGAGACAAGCCAGGGGAACACGTCAGATCTTACGGAGAACAGGATCAGATGCAGAATTGCAAAGCACAGTGGCACACCCCCTACCCAGAACTGTAAAATCACGTATATATACGTGATTTTGCGCACCCGAGCCACCCTGTAGCAGTATTTCTGTAGGGTGGTGCGGAAACAATTAATGATCACAGTACAAATTTATGCTCCTTTCATAAACGCCCATTAAAAAATATCGGCTGCATTTAGATCAGTAAAATAAAAATGCCTGAATACCTTAGTGTTTTTAGGTGTCCATGTGCAAGAAGCCTTAGAGGAGCTCTAGTGGGCCATGCAAGGCTGCTAAAAGTGAAAAAAAATCTTTTTATAGTGGAACACTTTGGTGTGCAAGCAGCATAGGGAGGCCAAACTCACAATAATGTCCTGTTCAAAACTGGACCAATGACATGATTTTTGCTATCCCTCTATTTTCTCTATTTTCACATTAACGGCACATTAATACATTTCACATTTTAGAAAAGGAGACTAGTGTGTTTAAGGTCTTCCCTTGTTTCCAATAATTGCCTGTGGATAATTTCACTCATGTAATGTAATATTATCCATATACCATAAGCATCATAAAAACCTAAAGCACTCATGAAAATCAGTGCTGTGATTGAATGTTTTCATAACATGTTACTCATGCTGTCATTTTCCATGATTAAAGATGAACTCTATGTAGATATAAAAGATACAAATATAGAAGCTTTTTTATTCATTAATTCATAATTAAAGCTCATCTCATACAAAACTTTCATCTAAATATATTCCTCAGTAGCTGCAATGGCCATAATTCCACTCTGTGTACACCAAGAGCCTTTGCAAGCTCAGTTATCACTCTGCTTAAAGAGAGATACCAAAAGAAAATTAACCCCTAGGGATTTTGTAGGTAAACAGAGAATGTGCAACAAGAGTATTAAAGAGTAAAATATATAACATTTTCTTAATCACGTATAAAATCTAAAAGTATAAAATAGCATAAAAAACAATGCCTATAACATACAGAGACCAGGTATCACCTGCCCCCACATGGGGTGAACAATCTAGTAAAAGACCCCCTAGGTCTTACAGAGTATGAAAGCATGGGGAAAGATCAAGCCCCAAGTGATTTCAAAGGGTTAAAAATAAGAGCGGCAGGCTAAGGGCTTTTTCACACGGACATTCCGATAGGGTCCACCTGCCTGTTTTTCTGGCAGACCCCTCCATTCTCCTGCAGCGGGTGTAAACAGACTTGTGTCCGTTTACACCCGCCGACATCCTACCAAAAAGGGATGGATGGGGATCCAATTCCCTTACTAATGTTCCGTTGGATCGGGTGGGATGAAAATGGACAGGAGGTCTGTTTTCATCCGACCGCCCATGGAGGAGAGCGAGCAACTCTGTCTGCTCTGCAGCAGAGGAGCAGACACAGAGTTGTCATCTGCTTGCTCAGCCTAACTCACTTGAGGGCTCTCAGTAGAGAGAGTCTAGGCTTAGACCTGAAAGTTTGTTAAATTTTCTGCAAACCAGTGCTGTTTCCAGACAGACCCCCTGGATCTAAATAGTCCCTTGATATAAGATTTTGCTGGCTCAGTTGGGGCCCTATAATGCTGGCACGCAATACAGTGTGATGTTGCTTTAAGATGTGGGGTAAATGGGGAAGTTCAATGAAAAGGGGTAAGACTCAGTCATTGGAATGCCCCTTTAAATTGGCTAAACAAAGGTCAGAGCTGTTGAAATAAGGAGCAAGCAATGCAGGACAAGAAAGTATAATCAAGCTTAGTAGTCTGGGTTTGGTGGCAGCTTTAGTGTAGAAGGCAGTAGCTTCCAGGCGTAGATGACAGCAAGGTATTCAACCCTTTATTATAGGACAGACTCAATGAACAATTATAGCCCAGCTAGGCCTGCGTATCCAACAAGAACTAACTGCAATGTATAACACTTGAGTGTAGGTTGGCGACCCTCTCACCCAATCCTTCTGCAGCAGTCCAGGAATAATGCAAATTGTCATGTGGTGAGTGGCAATGGGGGATACATGCACTTTACATGGTGGCTCCGGATGCTGAAGGATTTCCTCAGAGTGGTCTCCTTGGATCAGTGCTCGGGACAGCAGTCTGCTCCTGGTCGCATTAGTGGCTCAGTAGAATGCAGCCTGGCTCAGCCTGGTCCAGGCAGGACAGCTCAGAACAGTCACACACACTCCTTCCAATTGACACATCTCCCTTTAACTCTCTCTGCTCTTTCCTAGGCTTTCTCTTGTATATCATCCCTGCCCTTCGGTGGTGTTTTTGGACCTTGTAGTTGCGACTCCAGCTTTACTGTATGAAAAAGTCCTTCTTGAAGACTGCATCTCCCAGAATGCTTTGAGTACTTGTATTAGGGCTATGGCGAGGCAAAGCACTGAATGCTGCCATCTTTTGGGCAAATAGAGGTCTGCATCCTCAGTAACAATTTTGTTTAATGCAAGTAGGGAATTTGGCTTGGTTTCAGCCTCTTGCAGTACTTGTACTGCAGAGCTCAGACTACGAGAAGAAGGAGCAACACAAGGAGCCAATAAGTTTATATGCTGACTAGGAATGTGTTAACAGGAAACAGCAGAGTGATAGACAGATGAGCTCTCCCTCTTCACTGTCCATTCATAGGCTGGGGGTGAGTCCATGACAGCCTGGGCTCAGAGAAAGTGGAGTAAATGATTTTGACCATCATTCAACAAAGAAGACTGAGAAGATGGCGAAAAAGAAATATTGCAGCGAACAGCACCAATCTAATAACTACAGAAAATTCGGCTTTCTTATTTTAAATTTTAATGGACTATTTTTTACTGGACATCTAAGGTAATCTCCCATTTGGAAAGAGCAACCCTAATTGTAGAAGTATTTTCATTGCAATGGGTGCAAACTAATTTTTTGACACTGCATAAAAAGGTCTTATTAGTAATATTTGCTTTGGTACAAAGATCTGTAACTTGATAATACAATAATATTGAGTAAGTTCACCTTGGCTTTTAGGCATACGTTCTTTCATAGGATACATCATGTAAAATTACTTGGAATTAAACAATCGGCTTCACAAGCCAGGACTTATTATGCGGCAGGGTAGTATTAGCGCTGAAATCACTTTCCCGGTGCCATGATCAACAGGTGATTCCAGGAACGGCAGAAGCTTTTTACCACAAACTGTATTATCGGAAACAAAATAAGTAGATTATGGTGAAGAGTCTGCTCTTTATCTATTGCCACCTGCGAAACTAGACAAAACATACCTAATAACTAGATGGCAATACTAATGTTCCAGCACTATAATTAGTACACAGTTAATAAGTGATGGAGCAACAGTCAAAATATATGAGCCATAATGTACCTTACGTGCTGCTGATACAACAGAAATATGTAGAACACATCGTATTTACTTACACGCTCTGTCTTATAAGATTTCTTTTTATATGTAGTATAATTGCTTATAATTGTTAGCATCCATAGAAACGATCAAGGACCCTAGGAGAGTTTAATTTGGCTGCACATTAGTACTTGGTTCCTGAAACTGAACTGGCCTGGAAGTATTAATGCTGAAAGTTCCATCTATAGAAATGATCTTTGATATAGGTAGAAAAATTTGTATTTGGCTGCACAGTTTTTGAATCCAGAAAACAAACTTGCTTTAGGCCTGAAGTGTTAACACCACAAATGTAAAGCACATAATCTAAGCACAAGAGGATTTCTTTACATGAAAAATGAGTTGGTCAATTTAATGGTGATTTTGTTTGGCCCATTATAAAGATTTCTGCCCAATTTTTCCCCAGTAGTTTTTTGGGGAATTCACACCACACTAAACCTTGTATGATTCCTCATTTAAATGCACATGATTTTGCAGGTAAGCAAATGCGCATGTATTATTTGTCTATACTGCAGCCTGCAAAACATTGCATCTGTGGTCAGTGGATCGTGGGTGCAATGTCAGGCTCCTGCAGACACTCAGTACATCAGGGAAGAGAGTTACTGAGGTGCAGGATGAGTCAATGAACTATGAGGGCAATGATCAGTGCTCTTGTAGTTCACTGAGAAATACAACCTGTCTGCTGCAGTGGCAGAAGGAACTTGTAGTTCATTAATTCACAGAACTCTGAATGAATGACACGGCTGTGTGGGTATAGTTTCACATTGCCGCGCTGTTTTTAAAAATTTGACAGCGAGTGAGGCGAGCAGATCCCCCACCCACTGTCATGGGGGGGGGGCTCAGGGGGAGAGTTCTGTTGCTGCATAGTAACATGTTGCATGGTACACCCTAAATCTGCATGTAACATGTTACAAATGGTGAACGTATCCTTTAACTCATTTCTCCCAATTCAATAATTGGCCATTATTTATCACTTTTTTTGGTGCTCTTCAAAAAAAAATTATGGCATCACCCCTACTGCAGACGTGTGTTTACACGAAACGCGTCTAGGAGGAGCCCTTGCACGCCTTGACGTCATGCCGCCGGATCAGGAGGTCCGGCGGCCTACATTTGATCTGTACTGGTTAGTACTTTTCAGGTGCTTTTATCATTGCTCACAGCAGCCTCCTACTACTTGCAGTCATTTATGTATGTACGGCATCGCTCTTATCTGACACAATAAATTTATTATTTATAATACTACACTATGAGCACCTTTATTCTCCATACCTGGCACTGAGCCTCCATACCTCAGCCCCAGTATTTCAGGCATCGCTGCAGACCTGAGGAGTAAGCACTTTGTGACCAGACCGGTATCCTTCTTACACACCATTGAGGGACCACCAGAGGATTCTAGCACCAGGCTGTTTCTATCCGGGACCCCAGGATGCATGTGATCTAGATATGCGCAATAACATTGAGTTTCTGGTGAGTAGGCAATCTATTCATATCGCCACAACAGAGCATTGGATCATACTTACAGTGTTAGAAATCTTATGGCGGACTACGTAATCCATATTATGATATTATAGTGGACTTATGTCAATCATATATTCCTTTATGATAAAGGTTCAATTTGTTCAATATTTAATGTAGCGCTGCACCCCCTGTTTTATGATGTAATACTTACCTGCTCTGTGCAGTAGTTTAACACACAGCTGCCCCCATCCTATTCTTTTTGGGCCACCACTGGTGCTCTTGGCTCCAGAGAAAGCTGCTTGCCCTGGGGGCACCACTGAGTGCTCGCTCCTGAACTGCTGCTCTATACGTCCATAAGGCACACAGAGCCACGGCTCGCCCCCCCCCCCCCACACACACTCTCCTCGTTGGTTCACTGGTTGTGATTCACAGCAGTGGGAACTGGATTGGAGGGGGCTCAGGTAAGGATTGGAGTGGCTGAGGGGCTGCTGCACACAGAAGGTTTTTTACCTTTGTACATAGAATGCAGGAAGGTAAAAACCCTTGAGCCTTTGGAACCACTTTAAGCCCTGGTTCACACTGTATTTTCAGTATTCGCAGTATTTTCAGTGCGAATTCTGCAGCGCATCAGAATCGCACCCCATTCATGCGAACTGCTGTGGGTGTGTATGTTAAGCTAACAACACCCTGAAAATGGTCCGCAAAATGCAGTGCGAAGTGCAGAATCGGATTGCATAAGTATGAATACCTATGCGATCCGATTCTAGTGCGGACCCAAAAACGTTCTGCACGTTTTTGGTGCAGGTGCGGTGCGAATAGAGCCATGCAAAATGTATGGCTCTAATCGCACCACACACAAATCGCATGTGATTTGCACAGGAATGCAGTGCGGTTCCTGAGCGGATCACATGCAATATATCTCTCTGCACAGACTCTGGGCTCATTTCAGGACATCTCGTCTTGCAGCCTAATGCATGGAAGCCGATGGCCCAGGGGTGACCATCGGCCAGTGGGGAAGAGGCGGAGTGGTGAGTGCGCTTGGTGGGAAGATACTATAGAGAGGGTCCGGCTGCTGACAGCTGTGTTTTGCAAAGCTAGCTAACCATATGAAGCATAGTGGAGGGGGAGGGGGGATGTGCAAAGGTGAGCTGTAATCAGGTGTTGCAGAGGTAAATTGACAAATTGTAAATTGAGTTGCAGACAGGGTGCATAGGTGAGCTGCGGCTGGGAGGTGCAGAGGTGAGCTGAATTGCAACCCACCTCTGCAGCCCCCGGCCACAGATCAGCTCTGCACCCCCTTGGCCACAGCTCAACTCTGCACCCCCCAGCCATAGCTCACCTCTGCACCATGTCTGTGTCTCATCTCTGAACCATGTCTGTGGCTCGCCTCTGCACCCTGTCTGAAACTCACCTGTCAATTCACCTCTGCAACACCTGACTGCAGCTCACAACTGTCATCAGACAGCCCTCTCTATAGTAACCCTCATCCACAACTGCCTGCAGCTCACCTCTGTACCCCCCTGTCCACACCTGTACATTAAAAAATAAGTCCTACCCCGAAACAAGGACCTGTGTTTTTTTGAGCCAAACAAAATATAAGACAGTGTTTTATTTTTGAGGAAACCTGGTATTAAATGAAAACCAATGTGTTTTATATTGTTCAAAATGATCATCAGGCAAACTTGTTTTCTGCCATAATTAGTGATTCTGTAGCATCTGCTCCTGGTTTGGGATGCAGGGCTGTTGTCACCAGCTACCACACTTACCCACAGTACTCCCCCTTTTTTATGCTTCCTTTTCCCAGATGATACTAGAAGTGTATCTAAAGCCTAAATTTTTCTTTATTTTTTTTTTTATAGATAATGATTAGACCCCCATTTCAAGTTATTTTTTGCTGTTTGTGCCCGAGTAGGGTTATATTTTCCTTCACTTCCTGTTCCAGAAACACAACAGGAAGCAAAGCAAAGAAATCTTTTCATGCAGAGGGGAAATCCTTTCTTGGTCGGTTGTCAGTGCAACGGATATCCCCAATGGAAGATTTCCCTTTGCCTTTTGTTCCAGGGGCAATTGTAAAATGTTGGGTTTCTCATCAGTTTTTGTCCATATGACAATAGTCTTCATGATAAGTAGAGAAGGTGAATCTACCCAGTGGGGACGCAGATAAAAATCTGGCAACTATTTCCTACTCTATCCTTACTGCTACAGATCAGTGCCATGGCTACCTTCAGCTTTCATTCACCAACCACTGCTCTGGCAGTGTATGGTAGAGCCTGGCCGCTAAAGGTAACATGGTTCCACATGTTGTCTGTAGCTGCCATGCTCTTCCATACACTGCCAGGGCAGTGGTTGGTGTCTAGTAGTTATCATTGGTTGGTAATTAACAGTTATTGGTGTAGAGCATTCAGTGATGCCGGCCACTTCTCATTTATTGCATAACCTGACTTTACCGGAAATATAAATGAAGAAAGGCTCCAGCAAGAAAACATTTAGAGACATGTTTATAAAGGTCAACATTGTTGTTTTCCTGTCTGTTTCATGGGCTATACAATATCTGACAATTTAGCTTATTTCTAGAACTATTTCTAAAACTTCTGTGGACAATTTTTCCAAATTGAAACCAAGGTGAAAAAAGCTCACAATCAGATTGTTTGTAAATTCACCAATATAAAAACACTTTCTGAGGCTTTCTGGCCAAATATTGCCAATGCTTTCTGCCAGTATAATCTAGGAGTAATCCATTATTAAATAGAAGTGATCTGGGGAAGAAGCACACCTCAAAGTCATGTGTTTTTAATTTGCAAGTGGTTTATATATCAAAACGTTCAAGACTAGGTTGAGTGAGGCCAATAAGTGAACAATACATAATACAAAGCACTTTACAGAAGATTAAAAAGAACAAGGTTAAAGGATTTCTAAAATGTGGTTTTACTAGACAGAATTTACTTTCATATCTGAATATTGGGATATTCTGGGCTCCCAAATGTGACGCCAGTGTCCATTTTTTTTTTCTTCTCTCCCTTCCTCAGCTCTGGTTTTCTATCCTGCTTTTTCTTTCCCTTCTTTCTGTCTTTTAGTCTCTTTCCATTTGTACTGAAGAATTATACAGGATTTAAGCTTGTCAGGGGCTTTTGGGCGAAGGGAGCTAAACAACTACTATTTTGATGGCCTTTATTTCTGCTGGTCTATCTGTGGTGATTCCATTGTTGACTTTTATTTTTGTATGTGTATCATGCTCCTTGCCCATGCTTCTTATTTTTTATGTGAGCCTGTAGGCCACAATAATCCCTGTATGACAAGGAAACTGATACATTAATCAAAAATTAAGAATTAAAAAAAAAAGACGCTGACTCTGTGTTTATAGAGATATGAGCTCTAGTATAGAGACAGCTTCAACAAGTATTATGTAAAGATTACTTTGCCTGATTTTGATGTCCTTCTTGCTGTTTTATTTGTTTGCTTTTTGCCACTTGGTCTTGGCCTTTTCCACTGATCTGTGTATTTTTCACTCTGGCAAAATGGAAAGGAATCTACAGTATTTGCAGGGCTTTGTAAGTAGTAGCCTACTAGTAATAATTAAATATGTGAATAACAATTACTATTATAATTATTGACCCATGGCCATTTTTCAGTGTGCTGTTTGGCACCAACGTTCTGCCCAATTTTTCACAAGCTTTTTACTACACAGCCATTTCACATACTTCGGTGCTATTATGGTATTCTCCAACAGTAACTCAAAATGGAATAGTGCACTGGCTCAGGTGCCGCCCTTGGTAGATTGGGGAATCTTGATGCTAGAAGAAAAAAACAAAACAGAGCACACTCTCCTCGTGCGTTAACGCAAAAACCATAAATTTATTAAAAAGATGCAAAAACATACTGTCAGGAATGGACTAGCCAGCAATGGTGGGACTCACCTGCCTTTTGATCGGCAGTACCAGGGCTGGCCAACGGATGCTCCCAGCAATCAGAGACTCAACTTTGCAGCCAGCTAACACCTGGAACTGATTATGCTGGGGTATTTAAGGGATGGCCAGACTTGCAGACTCTGCCTTGGTGTTGTGTTTCTCTTGGGCCCTGTATCCTGTTCCTGCTCTCTGCTCCTGTCTGATTCTCTGCTACCTGTTCTGATCCCTGGCTTGTGACCCTGGCCATCCCTCTGCCTGACCCTCTGTACTACGCTGCCTGCTACCTGTTCTGATCCCTGGCTTGTGACCCTGACCATCCCTCTGCACTACGCTGCTAGCTACCTGCTGAACCTGGCCTGTGACCCCGACCAATCTCCGCTTGCTCCCCCTGTACCTACCTGCCCAATTGATATTGACCCGGCCTGCCTGACGACGCTTGCTTGTATGTACTGTTATCTGTGGGTGGTTGGTTTGGTTTGTTTGCACTGTATTATGTTTAGTATTGCACTGCGTTTATGTTTGTATTGTTAGTGTTAATAAATTATATTGTTTATCACATATCTGAAGTCTGCGTTTCCCTGCGTTAGTCACACACCTCTGGTCACACCTGGGAGCCCTGACATTACACCAAGGCCAATCCTGACCAGAAGTGGCTGCACAGGGAAGCCATCTTGGCTTGTTGCTGGGAAGGATGGATCTGGATGAGGTTGTGTATTTATATCTGCTAGTGTTTGATGACAGGGAGTATGCTTATCAAACTCTGAAGGAGTATCCCAGGGATCAACTACTAGAATGTATACGGCTCGCTCATGTTCTAGTAGATCAGGGCACAGAGTTCTCTGAGGTGCAGCCATTGATTGAGGTTTGTGCTGAGTTGGTTTCATCTGGTTCCCCCGAATGCAGGGATGAATTTTTGCCACCATTTAGTGCAGACCAGGTAGAGTCCCTGGTGTGGTTATTAGAGGATGATGTGGGTTACTTTCTGGAGCGTTATTCCACATGTTCACCACAGACACTAAGAGATTGTATAAACGCAGTGCAGTCATTGACCAGACAGGCTTTGTGTAAGCTCAGCTTTGTTCAACCCGTACTGCAGACATGGACAGATTTGTTGCACCCAGCCTCAGTCAGCTTACAAAAACCCAGTCCTGCTTCTAACTCTACTCCTGTATTCCCACCAGCTCCTCCAGTTACAGCCCAGTATACTTGGCTATCTACCGCATGTCAGTACCCTGTTCCCACTCGCTGCACCTATCCTGCCTTTAACCCTGTAAAAAAGCCCTCTGTAGCAACTGCTCCCTCTCCTGTTCCATCCTCCAGTTTTTCTCTGTCTCCAGCTGCTCCTTTCATTTGCAGACCTGCGTTTACTTGCAGTGCTCCAGTAGTTAAAACCAGAAAAAAGCGAAAATTCTTTCCAACCAATACCATCCTGCCAGTATCCAAACCGGTGAACCTGCCTTCCGTGACTCAGCCTGAAGCCTCTACTCAGCCGGATGCCTCTCTTCAGCCGGATGCCTCTCTTCAGCCTGATGCCTCTCTTCAGCCTGATGCCTCTCTTCAGCCTGATGCCTCTCTTCAGCCTGATGCCTCTACTCAGCCTGAAGCCTCTACTCAGCCTGAAGCCTCTACTCGGCCTGATGCCTGCATTCAGCCTGATGCCGCTACTCAGCATGATGAACTGATCCAGCCCGACGATCCTATTAGGCCAGTTGACTCGATGCCCGCTGTTGATCCAGATGATCCGGTACCTGATCCAGTGCCCGCTGTCGTGCCAATTGACTCAGAGCCCACTGTCATACCTGGTGACCCGATGCCCGCTGTCGACCCAGACAATCCGATACCTGATGACCCGGTGCCCACTGTCGTGCCTGTTGACTCGGAGCCCACTGTCTTGCCAGACGACTCGGTGCCCGCAGTCTTGCCAGTTGACTCGGTGCCCGCAGTCTTGCCAGACGACTCGGTGCCCGCAGTCTTGCCAGACGACTCGATGCCCGCAGTCTTGCCAGACGACTCGATGCCCGCAGTCTTGCCAGACGACTCGGTGCCCGCAGTCTTGCCAGACGACTCGGTGCCCGCAGTCTTGCCAGACGACTCGGTGCCCGCAGTCTTGCCAGACGACTCGGTGCCCGCCGCTCCGCCTGAGGGCCCGAGACCTGTCGCTCCATCTGGGGGTCCGGCGCCCACCGCTCCGCCTGAGGGCCCGAGACCTGTCGCTCCGCCTGGGGGCCCGAGACCTGTCGCTCCACTTGGGGGTCCGGCGCCCGCCGCTCCGCCTGAGGGCCCGAGACCTGTCGCTCCACTTGGGGGTCCGGCGCCCGCCGCTCCGCCTGGGGGCCCGAGACCTGTCGCTCCATCTGGGGGTCCGGCGCCCGCCGCTCCGCCTGAGGGCCCGAGACCTGTCGCTCCGCCTGGGGGCCCGAGACCTGTCACTCCATCTGGGGGTCCGGCGCCCGCCGCTCCGCCTGAGGGCCCGAGACCTGTCGCTCCGCCTGGGGGCCCGATGCCTGTTGCCCCTCCTGGGGGCCCGATGCCTGTCGCCCCTCCTGGGGGCCCGATGCCTGTCGCCCCTCCTGGGGGCCCGACGCCTGTCGCCCCGCCTGGGGGCCCGACGCCTGTCGCCCCGCCTGGGGGCCCGCTGCCTGCCGCTCCGCCCGGGGGCCCGCTGCCTGCCGCTCCGCCCGGGGGCCCGCTGCCTGCTGCCCCGCCCGGGGGCCCGGTGCCTGCTGCCCCGCCCGGGGGCCCGGTGCCTGCTGCTCCGCCTGGTGGCCCGCTGCCTGCTGCTTCGCCTGGTAATCCGATGTGCCTCTGCCCGGAGTCCTGCCCGATGTGCCTCTGCCCGGAGTCCTGCCCGATGTGCCTCTGCCCGGAGTCCTGCCCGATGTGCCTCTGCCCGGAGTCCAGCCCGATGTGCCTCTGCCCGGAGTCCAGCCCGATGTGCCTCTGCCCGGAGTCCTGCCCGGTGTGCCCCTGCCCGGTGTGCCGCTGCCCGGTGTGCCCCTGCCCGGTGTGCTGCTGCCCGGAGTCCTGCCCGGTGTGCCGCTGCCCGGAGTCCTGCCCGGTGTGCCAGTCTTTGATATCCCGCCAGTTACTAGACCCGGGCGGTGGAACATTTTGCCCAGCTAGGACTGTTTGGAGCATCCTGAGGCCGCTCCTTGAGGGGGGGGTACTGTCAGGAATGGACTAGCCAGCAATGGTGGGACTCACCTGCCTTTTGATCTGCAGTACCAGGGCTGGCCAACGGATGCTCCCAGCAATCAGAGACTCAACTTTGCAGCCAGCTAACACCTGGAACTGATTATGCTGGGGTATTTAAGGGATGGCCAGACTTGCAGACTCTGCCTTGGTGTTGTGTTTCTCTTGGGCCCTGTATCCTGTTCCTGCTCTCTGTTCCTGTCTGATTCTCTGCTACCTGTTCTGATCCCTGGCTTGTGACCCTGACCATCCCTCTGCCTGACCCTCTGTACTACGCTGCCTGCTACCTGTTCTGATCCCTGGCTTGTGACCCTGACCATCCCTCTGCCTGACCCTCTGTACTACGCTGCTAGCTACCTGCTGAACCTGGCCTGTGACCCCGACCAATCTCCGCTTGCTCCCCCTGTACCTACCTGCCCAATTGATATTGACCCGGCCTGCCTGACGACGCTTGCTTGTATGTACTGTTATCTGTGGGTGGTTGGTTTGGTTTGTTTGCACTGTATTATGTTTAGTATTGCACTGCGTTTATGTTTGTATTGTTAGTGTTAATAAATTATATTGTTTATCACATAGCTGAAGTCTGCGTTTCCCTGCGTTAGTCACACACCTCTGGTCACACCTGGGAGCCCTGACACATACTCACAAGCCATAAAGGTCATAAAAACAGAGACAAGAAGTCAAAGGTGCCAATCGTGGACAGCATGCTAACACGTTTCGGGAGTTGAACTCCCTTCCTCAGAGCAAATGCTGTATACGATTGGCACCTTTGACTTCTTGTCTCTGTTTTTATGACCTTTATGGCTTGTGAGTATGTTTTTGCATCTTTTTAATAAATGTATGGTTTTTGCGTTAATGCACGAGGAGAGTGCGCCCTGGTTTGTTTTTTTCTACTATTATGGTAACTCTGTCATTCTTTTGCCATCTCTGTCCCATTTGGGAGCTTTTCTTTATTTCCTTCCTATACCCAAAACAGGAAGTGAGAGAAAATCCCTCCAAAGTGATGGAATTGCTTGTTGTCATCAGGATCACCAGAACTAGTGTCCCCTTTGGAAGAATTCTTCTCTAATTCTTTTATAGTGATAACCTCAAATTTGGGGTTTTCTTTCATTTTTACTCTTACGACCAATAGACAGAGTGAATCTCCCCAATGGGAGCACAGACAGTATTTAAAACCTGGCAGGTATTCTAATCCCTCTCCACTAAAAAAAAGTTTTGCCTTTTACACTTTACATTCAACTTCCCTAAAGTGGTTTTCCAGGAAGATTTACAATACACAGGGTATTGATTTACTAAATCTGGAGAGTGCAAAATCTGGTGCAGCTCTGCATAGAGACCAGTCAGCTTCCAGGTTTTTTTGTCAAAGCTTAATTGAACACACTGAAGTTAAAAGCTGATTGGTTAGCATGCACAGCTGCGCCAGATTTTGCATTCTCCAGTTTTAGTAAATCAACCCCAAGATGTAAAAAGGAATATTTTTACTGATTTAAAAATATAAAAAGTTGAAAACAATTGAATAACAAATGTCTTCAGAACACAGTATACACACATACACACACACATAGGCAACTATCTACACCCTGCTTAAAGTATCTAATCTAGTAATACGTTATCTGCCCACTCAACAAAAGATTACTTAACTGAAATCTAAGACTTCATAGTTCTAATGACTTAATAGCACTTTCAGTGGGTCTAATGCAGTCTCCTCTCTTGTCCAGAGAATATAAATAGCCAAGTCTTCCTTCTTCTAGAACATTTTCTTGTTGTTTTTCCCCTTTCTTCTACCTAATCATCTCTTTTCTTCCAAAATATTAGCCGGCAACTCGAAAGCTTCTAAATCCAGTTTCTTTATTGGTTACAAAGTATTAGTACAAAATCTGTTAGCATTCACAGATCTTGTGCTAATATTTTGTAACCAGTAAAGAAACTAGATTTAGAAGCTATTGAGTTACCGGCAAATATTTTGGAAGATATTTTGGTACAAGTGGACATTTTAGCCTGAGCACTGGCCTTCGGCTCTAAATGATTAAGTGGTTGAGCTTGGGTGAGTTTGATATATTCCTAATCATCTCCTTTGTCTTCATTTCCTGCCATACCTCTATTCCCTGCTCCCCAAATTCTCCACTAGATTGAGAATTTGAATTCCTGTGTTTAGGCCAACTCAGAAAAATGTGTGACCTTTGCAACTCTATTAGCATTTAAAGCTAAGGAGTTGCTTTGAATAACCTCTACCCCCTCCCACCATGTGTCCCCAATCCTGCACTATTAAACAAAAAACAACTATTCCCTTTTTTTTTTTTTTTTTAAATTCTTCTGGCTAGTCTAGTGATGTCAGGGGTCCTATGTCTTCTTATCCATTGGTGGTGGGTGGTCCTTACTGGCATATTGAACAATTCTTATATAATGTCGTACTCATGTATTCATGTAAAGTAGTACTTTGAGCCCAAGCTGATGATCTCCCCCTAGGTCTATGATATCCTATACTTCAAGATTATTATTATTATACAGTATTTATATAGCACCAATAGTTCGCTCAGCGCTGTACATTACAATGGGAGACAATACATGAGACAGTACAATGACAATACAGTGTGATACATGAGGGGTTCGAGGGCCCTGCTCCCTGGAGCTTACAATCTAGGAGGGAGGGGATAGTGGTACGGGAGGAAAAGCTGTGGGGGATGGAGTGGTGGGAAGAGAGGAGGAGATTGGCAGTTAGCAGGGGGTGGGGTAGGCTTCCCTGAAGAGGTGGGTTTTCAGGGTGAGCCTAAAGGAGAGGAGAGTAGGTGAAAGTCTGATGGATTAAGGTAGGGAGTTCCAGAGGATGGGTGATGCCCTGGAGAAGTCCTGGAGGTGGGCATGGGAGAAGGAGACCAGGGAGCTAGAGAGAAGGAGGTCTTGTGAGGAGCGGAGAGTGTGTTTTGGGTGGTATTTGGATATTAGGTCGGAGATGTAGTTTGGAGAGATATTATGGATAGCTTTGTATGTCAGTGTTAGCATTTTGAATTTAATCCGTTGGGCAATTGGGAGCCAGTGGAGGGATTGGCAGAGGGGGGTGGCAGAAACTGAGTGGTTGGTAAGGTGGCTGAGTCTGGCTGCCGTATTCAGGATCGACTGAAGCGGGGATAGCTTGCGGTGAGGGAGGCCAGTGAGGAGGGAGTTGCAGTAATCGAGTCGTGATATGATGAGGGAGTGGATGAGTTGTTTAGTGGTTTCCGGGGTTATAAATGGACGTATTTTGGCGATGTTGCGGAGGTGGAGTCGGCATTAGCAGGCCCTGTACAGCAAAGTTGAGATTAGGGGTTGAATAACACTGATCATCATTCAGCCCAGAACACTGATAGCATCTATTCATAAAAAGGTAGTAGTGTCTGTGGAGGTGAGGGGACCACATATTTCTTATCTAACACCAGTTTTAAAAAAAGAAAGTCTTTAATGGAAGCTCCTGATTTCTTCCATAATCTGGTACAAAATCATAAAAGCCGCACTGCTAGTAAGCAGCTAAATACATAGATCAATTACACTGTTCAACAAATTTTTATTTTTTGCCAGTTTTGGAAACAAAAGGATCCATTTCTTAATGAATTTCACATTCTGAGTTCAAATATAACAATGAAATTTGTCAATTGGCTCTAGTTTTTCTGTAAACGGAATGTTTTCTACTATAGGCGTAATGACTACATAATGCACAATAATTATATAGATAGATGTCTTTCCACAAATATAAAGCAAGTGATATTGACTACATAACAAAGCCTAAATGGCATAATATATTGCATAGGATTACCAAGAAAAATTATAGCCATAAGCTAAGTTGAATCATTTTAATACTTAGGATTCTCACTAGTTTTGTCTTCAGTTTGTGTCGGTTTTGCTTCTCTTGGCTTTTCTCTTGTATTCGAGGAAAGGGCTATCTCTTACAACTGCACCTGACTACACGCTTCAGGTTCTTCCTCACTTGACTCAACCACGAAGGATTCTGGTGCTTTAGGAATTGGTAGCCCCTCTCCATGAGGAACTGGACGTATTGCCGATGGAATATTTGGATAGTGCACAGATAACTTTTTCTTCTTATTTAGCCCTTTTACAATTGGAGGCACCATACAAAAGTAACAATTACTAACATGATCTGTTGGCTCTCTCCAAATCATTGGCACAGTGAAAGGCATAGATGCCTTTTTTCCATTCAACCATTGCTCCAGTGCCGTCCCACAAGAATTGCAGCATATATGTGGTGCCCAGCTCTTGTCCTGGTCTCCTATCTTGCAGCCAAAATACAAGTTGTAGGCTTTCTTAATCATTCCTGTTATCCTCCTTTTTTGTGAGATAAAAGTTATTTCACCGCAGATATAGCAGAAATTATCTGCTTTATTCACACAAGTTCGAGGCATTACTGAGTAGCCTATATAAGCATAAAACGAAATGTAAAGACGCTGTCGAACTACAATCAGCTACAGATACTGCAGCTTTTATGCAGTGAAGTGATGCAATTAAAGGCTAATATTGCATCATCTCAGTATACATGCAATTTTCTATTGGTCACCAGTATCAATTGCACAATATGCAGCTGAAGTTGCATCATAATTTTGAATGGCTTACGTCATTAGATGGGTGAATATATCATGGAAACTAGAGCCAATCAACATTTTTTAGGGTCATTTTCGTTTTCAGCACCCCAAAATTATGTAAGATTAGCTAATTTTATTCCCAAAACTTTTTACCTGTTGAACAGTGTTACATACAAGAAAGCTGTTTTACCTGCCAAAGTATTTGTATTTCGGTCCATCCAGTTCTGAAAATGACACAGTACCGACACATAGCTTAGTCCTGCTTTTCTCTGCTGCAGTTAAGTAACATTTACAGGTCTACTTACCACATCAACTCTGTGAATGGACAGTGCAAGGAGAAGCAGCAGACTGACGAGCCAATCTCTTCATATGCTTTTGGCACTATAGTACAGTTGAATGGCTCATTGTGCTATTTCTTCCTCTTTCAACCTGAGCTCTGCTGTACAGGGCTTGCTAGAGGCTGAAACCAAATGTGACAGACCTAACTGGGGCAGGGGCTTTTTGAGAGGACTAGGGGATAGCCTTCTACTCATTGATTATGGCCTATGGAGGAGACTGGGGATTTTGTCTGCTTCTCCCAGTCAGAGCATAGAAAATAGCTCAGTTCAGCCTCTATTTACATGGAGAGAGAGCATCAATCTGTGATGATGGATAATAACCCGATGAACACTGAGAGCGAGGCTTGGATTAATTCTCTGAATTAAGTCAGTAAATCTGTCCTTCTGGAGTGGATGGAAAGGTGTAATATTATTTCTTGTACAGGTTAATGGTCAGAGGAAATATGGTGGCTCTCCTGCGGACTGGGTTGGAGAAGCTACTCCACTTGGGACAGAAATATTTATCAACAATCTGCCTCAAGAAATCTATGAAGATAAATGAATTCCACTTTTTCAGACTTTTATAATAGTGCATGATAGACAGATAGCACAGGTAGGGGATGGCAACCTAAAAGACAGCATGTGTAATGTACTTTATATATTCAGGATTGGAGGTGCTGGGTTGTCTGGGGTGGGCTCCTGGCTGGCCTGGGTACCTGGCTATTGATTAGCTTACTGTTTATTAGGTCACTGTTGTCTGTTGGCTAGTCCTCCTGGAGGTTCCTACAAGATGGGATTAGTCATGTGTCAATTTGACCTCGTTATCTAATCAGTGTAGGATGTTTATCCCAGTGTGTAATGTTTGTTTTTATTGTTCATGTGGGGACTTCCCCTATTTCTGAAGTGTATACAAACCTGTATTTCTGTTCAATAAACATTTCCAGTTGCACCTAAGCTAGTTGACATTAATTGTCGTCTAGTCCTTGGGTGCAATGCCAAGCCTTAATACCTTGGTCATGTTCCCCAGTGGCGAGGAAGCAGTTCTCTGATGGAAGTACCCAGGCGGGGTGCCAGACGGTCCGTCACACAAATTATATTCAAATATGTACACTGCATCATTATAAAATCATTTAAGCATGTATTAATGAAAACAGAGTTGTATTAATTTGTGTCTTTTATATCTGCTTGGAGTTCAGCTTTAGGAAATGTGGTCATAGCTATGCAATCTGCTGCTTGTCAAACTTTTTACTGAGATTTGTTTAAAATAATCTAAATTTTTATTAGATATATTAATTGGTGATTTTGCAACCTGCCTGGAATTTTACTTTTCGCTTCTAATTAATTAATGTCAACAATAAATGTCAATGTAATTTTTGCACTCATATTTACTTGTCAAGTGCTGTACCAGTGATAAATCATACTAGAGGAATAACTATGCATGTTGCTTACCAAAATAATTGACATTCAATTCAGTTTAATTTACACAATGCTGTTGTATTTAAATTTAAATGATGGCAATTTAATTCTCAAGGTTTCTTCTGGATTATGTGAAATAATCCCCCCACACCCAAAAAAAAAAATCTTTCTATAGCTGCACACATTTCCCTTACTTGTTTTCACTATTTTTAACCAAGCTGTCTCAAGTCCTATATTTATTCAGAGACATACAAAGGAAGAAAATGCAATTCATTATTCCAATCCATCTTGATTTATACTGCCAAAGGCTGCAGATCATGATTACATAATTTATGCATCATTAAAATGTGAAGCACTCATACTTGTCAAAGCAAATTTTCTGACAAGTGACTTAACAGCCTTATGACTCATTTTTCACCCTCTGTGCTGAAAAAAAAATGAGGTGTGGTTGACTTTAACCCCATTTCTGTCAAGACCTTCATTTTATAAGATGTCCAATAACGTGAATTATTTTATAGCCACATGATACTGTTAAAAATGTCTGCCTTCTCAGTACATCAAACAATTATAATGGTGAAAAGCTTTCATGCATTTCCTGGTGTCCCTTAAACACTGCAAATGATTCTGCAAGGAATAGAAAGGAAATGCAAATGGAAACAAAAAAGTGAAAGGCAGAAAAAGAGAAAAGGAATAGACCAGATACAAGAAAAAACAAAATGGTTAAAGTGATACTAAAAGCTTTTTTTTTTTTCGTTTTTTTTCATTAAAGTGTTACTAAACCCAGGACCCTGCATCCACTGCATCTGGTCTCCCACAGTACACAGAACATGGAAGTGCAATTATTTTAGTAAATATAAACTGCTAAATACCTTTTCTCATCAGCAGTTAGAGCAGTCTTGTGACTTCTATCAGTGTCCGACTGAGCACTGGTTAAAGCTTGTAGGAGGAGTTTTTTTTCTGCTTTAGGAGGATGCAAAACCCTTGACCCTCTGTCTGGACACTGCTGATCACATGCACTCTCCCAAGAAAAAAAAAAAACTCTCTAGCAATACACACTAAACTGATGTGCATGTGGCTACGGGTTCAGTCTGTCTTATCAGGTGGACATTTGAACAAGAGAAGGGGCAGAGCAATCAGGATCAAATGGCCTTTTTACAAAATGCAGAGGATTAACCCCTTAGGTTCCACAGTGGGTATAACAAGCATGCTTTACTGCATATACAGACTGATTTTACTGTTGTGGGTTTAGTAACACATTAAATAACAAACATGTCGTACTTACCCACTCTGTACAATGGTTTTGCACAGAGCAGCCCTGATACTCCTCTTCTTGAGTCCCCTACTGGTGCTCCATGCCCCTCCTTCCTGCCTAGGACCAATCATATAGCATCATGGGCCCCTGAGCAAAGTAATGCATTTGGGGCCCCTACCAGCCTGCCCCGAGGTACGTACCTGCTCTGAAGAATTAAAGTACAAAAAGTTGATAGAATTAAACATATATGTATTAGTACTTTCAATAAAATTGATTTTAAACAATAAGAAACCATGCCCTAAATCAAAGACTAATCAACACAAAGGGCACATTATGGGGGGAGGCAGAAGAGCTCATTACAGGGGGAATTAGGAGGGCACAATAATGTGATCATGAGGGCACAGTACAGGTTCTGGGATGCTACCTGAGCCATCCCGCTACTGCTTAGTAAAATGTGACTGTCCTGGCAAATCCAGGACAGTTGGCAAGTATGATGTATTGCCCCTGAGCAGTGCCGAGAAGTGCCCATGCATTAAGACAGTCCTGATAGTGCCCTCATAGCAAGCAGTTTGCTATGGGGTCATCCGAACAGGCTTGCTTCTGAGCCTCTGCTCTGTGTGTCCATTCACACACGGAACACAGCTTAGCCTTGCCTCTTCACTCTCCTCATTGGCTCACTGGCTGTGATTAACAATAGCGGGAGCCAATGACTACTACTGTTGTCTCAGCCAATGAGGAGGGAGAGACCTGGGAGAGCCAAGGCTCTTGTGCACATCGCTGGATCAGGATGGGGTTTAGGATAGTTTAATTTATTTAGTGTTCCTAGTATTTGTGTTTTCCCCCTTTTTAGTATTTGATTAGTATTAGTGTACTGTTTCTTTGAAATTTTTAGTTTACTTTTTTTCTCTGAGGAAAAAAAAAGTATAATAAAGGGAACAATTTTGGCAGAATAACAGGTCTATAATAGCTTGATGGAAAATTGATAATGGCTTGGAAACCATCTAAAGTGACTTTGGCATAAGAAAAGTAAGGGCTACCATTGTTGATCCACTTTTAAAAATGCCAATATCTGGCTTCAATACTTTTAAGTTGCAGACCCAGAATAGGCAAATGTGTGTCAAAAAGTGTGTTAGAATTCTTTATCTCTGTAGCAGGCTCCTTGTACAAGAGAATTCAGAAGGAATCACACGTTCTGCAGTCGGTCCTCCCTCTCCCTCCCCTATTGTAAAACCTGAGCATTCTGCCAAGCTCATGACTCATCCACTTCACAGCAAAGGGCTCTCAGCAAAGGACGCTGGGAAGGGGAGGAAGCAGGAAGTGAAGGGGAGAACAGAGAGACAGGAGGCTGGAGAAAAGACAGGGACACGTGGAGCCCGTCCAAGGAGAGGAGGAGGCACTACAGCACTCAGCGCGGATAGAGGGACCCTGCTGTGTGTTCAGAGTCTGGTGAGCTGTCCCACTGGGAGAGAGTAAGACACACCATTTACACTTTGCATATAGACTGGGACATCCGCACCCCACTGCTGGGATCTCACCCATCTGGGGCCCTGTGCAAGCCACAGATCCCCCTGCCTGCTTTGCCCCTCACCACCAGTGTAATTGAGACTGTCTGCCCCGGGGACTGACACATACTGGGAGATTGCATCCTGCGACTGCTCCTGGTCTTGGGGTGCTTTGTGTTGCTTCTAGACACTGAGGTTGGATCCTCTCAGCCCAGAAACCTAGTGAAATCTGATGTAACCCACACCAGCTGAAACTCCAAAGAAGCCTTCAGCTGCTATTTACTTCATTGTAAGGACTAAACGTGCACCAACTAGAGCTCCACCATTACAAGGACTGAAGTGGGGGAATCTGGCTTAGTAGCCTTATTAGAGGTACCTCTTTATTGCATTCTGTTCTGACTCTGAGGTGATTTTTGGCTAACGCCCCTCAGAAGCAGAATCATACACCGGTGTGGGTAATACATTTCATTGATAGAGCATAAGTAAGTTTATTTGTTTGATATCAGTTGTATTCTGCTTAAAGTGCGGCTCTGCCATCCGGAGACTCTTGGCTGTGAAGCCCTCTAGTGGCAGACCAAATTTACTGCATTGCACAAAGAAGAAAAGTAAGTTTTGAAGTTGAAAGGGGAACCCCACCCCTCTACACTGCATTTCATTCTCCATAAAATTGTTCTTGTTTCATTTAACCCTGTGTCTGCAAATTTCTTGGTGGTGTATTTGCTATTCATTACCAGTTGTGCCAGAGGGATTGGGTTTGCTTAGGGTTGGATCTATTGAGCGCAGGACCCATAATATATTCCAGCTTGTCCCAAGGGGCAGTGCTACATCTCTTTATTTAATAAATGTCAGACACTCAAAAAGCATTGAAGCTAAAGCATCAACATGCTGGACATTAATATTCTCGAAGGAGATGTGAGCAATGTCAGCCTTCATAGTTTTTTGTTTTTAAAGAAAACAGCTTCAGCTTTTTTTAGCATTTTTGCATTAGCGTTTAGTGATGTTTTGCAGTGTTTAGGGGTGTTTCCCCACGTTTGCATTATTTAGCTTTTTTTTACTCCAAAAAAAGTCCAAAAAAACGCTGGCTTGCAGCATTTTACCGCGTTTTTTAGCATTCTGGCATTTTTACAGCTAAGAAACTCCTCTAGAAACCCACTAGTCCTGGGTTTTTTTCCAGCCAAAAAACGTCCCAGCTAAAAAACATTGATTACAGTCTATGTGTGCATGGACACATAGGATAACATGCTGTGGAGTTTAGGAGCTGTAGAAAAAAATGTCAAAAGCCAAAAACAGCCGCTGTAAAAACATCAAGTGTGCATGAGGACTAAAAACTACCTTTTTAGCCATTCCTATTGACTCCTATTTTTTTCGGCCAAATGGTGACATTTTTGAGAAATGAAAACTTGGTCTTCTGCATTTCCAGATATCAAGAAAAACCAATGGAATAGGTAGACCAACAGAAATTAAAAAGCTAAAAAGAAAAGGAATTGAAAAGGAAAAGGGGGAAAAGAAAGAAGAGTAAAAGCAAAAATGGAAAGTGCAATGCTTACATGTGATAATAATGCTTTGATTTGTAATGGTTGTCTGCACGCCTGAAAAATACGCATACTTTGCCTGCACCTTATACATATTTAGAGATCTCAGATGCCCTTGTAGGTGAGCACGAGATTACTTCCAGCTAATTTTCATAAATTAAATCTTGAAGCAGTTCATGCTACCTAAACATATAATTAAAAGCGTTGCTGAGTCATGACGAGTATTGAGCAACAAGGTCTTAATCTAAGATAAGTGCACCGATATGCAAAAATCACCTGTCTGGTGTGTCATTCGTCTAGAATGTTTTAATTACAGTCTATTTTTACCACCACCAAATATTTTTTTTCATACTGGTCTCCTTGCAGTTTTACAAGGATGTCTTATTTTCCCTGACTGTTCAAGAACCTGTGAACGTATAGACATATATTATTATGCAGCGAATAGTAACATTTACATGTAGATGTATTTAGAAGGCATTTTACCTGGCTAACACTTAAAGTGTATCCAAAGTCAACTTTTTACTTTTAATTTTGGATATAGTGGTGAGAGGTTAGAACCTTTGCCAGATTTTTATTGCTGTTTATACCCCCATTGTGGTGGTTAACTCCGTCTATTTGTCCTGCTGACTACTTTTAGTGAGGCTATGAGTGATGGAAAATACAAAGTTTGGAGTTGTCACCAAAACAGAAAATCTTCCTGTGGGGACATTTGTTCAACCAAGAAAGGATTTGCCTTCACTTCCTGTTGTGTCTACTAGACACTCTTCAATAGAACACAGATGGAAAAATCCACCCCCCAAAAAAAAACCTGTTAGGGCTTTTAACCATTTCCTACTATATCTCTACACTAGATATACTTTAAATAATTGCCATTGAATTGAAGTTTCCAGGAGCTTTTCCTGTTACAGGACAGACCAGATTTAACAATCTTCCATATCCATTACAAAGAAACCCTCTGCCTTTTAAAGTGATTGTAAAGCTTGACTTGTTTTCCGTTAAAGTAATGAATAAGTCATCCTTACCTGATCTGTACAATGTGTTTGCACAGAGCAGCCCTCCTCTTCTGGGGAACCCAGACGGCACTCCTGCCTCCCCCCCCCCCCGTACTGAGTGCTCCGATAGGAAGCCGCTTCCTATGGGGGCACTCATGCATGCTCGATCTCGAGTCAGGTTGTTTGCGTCTATTTAGCCACCCCCCACTTTCTGCTTGCAGGTTTTGACTGACAGCAGCAGGAGCCAATGACCTGTGAATACAACAAGCCTGTGAGAGTCAGGAGAGGTTCAGGTAAGTATTTAGGGGGACACAAAGAAAACAAACAGAGGGCGTACCGGTCTAGTGCATTACCTTAAAAAAACATTTATTAATAAAAGGTGATAGGTAATATACTAAAAAATGACAATAATATCAAAGGCACATCCTAAAAGAAAAGCACTGTCCAGTCCACACTGCATGACTGTCCGCAATGGGAACCCTGGACCTCCAACAGGCTAACGCATTTCGAGGACTTGACTCTTCCTCAGAGCCAGCTGATTGTTGCATCATAAAAGAAAAATGCTGTTCTTTTATGATGTGCCTTTGACATTTTTGTCATTTGTGAGTATATTACCTATCACCTTTTGTTAATAAATGAAATAAATATAAGGTAATGCACTAGGCCAGTGCGCCCTCTGTTCGTTTTGTTTGCATTCAGTGCATTTAGACTTCCCCGGTCCTTTGAGGGCAGCAAGGTGTGCACTATCCAGGACTTTCGAGATGTGGTTGTAGCCTCTGTTGAGTCCACCCCCAAGCACAGGAGTATTTGTGTTTGTCATTTTCAGAATATTTAGGGGGGCCTAAGTGGGGAGCTACCACTAAAAGGTTTTTTACTTTACTGCAGAGAAAAAAAATTCATACCTTTACAACCATTTTGATTTTTGTTTAACTATAAAATTGCAATAGAAGGAGTAGAAGGATTTCTGCTGTTTTCAGGTAGGCTGACTCCAATGAACACTTTTATTTTTTAGTTTTGAATAGGCAAGGTTAAAATGACTGTCAGGTATTTACTGGTAGTAAGAATGAGCATGGCAGTCCACGAATGTCTGTACAAAATAATTTTATTTTTCATTGCATTCAATTAAAATGGCCATCCTATTTTGGGGGTCCAGAAGGCTCCCTTCATCGGGGCTATAATAATGATCAATAAAATTGTTATATAATAACACTACCTAAAATATACAGACCTTTATCTAAATGGTTCAATAGAAATGCTGTATATAATGAAGAATATCATATTAGATCAATGTCCCCATTCAGGGACATTTACAGATGAGACTATGGTCAATCCTTTTTTCCCCCTAGTGCCCAGTACTGGGACTGCTACATCACTTCCTCTTAGCATAGTGGATCCAGTTCTCCTGACAGCAGAGGATCCTGGGACATGTAGTCCTATAGCCATACTGTATTTCTGAGTGCTGTTTGAACCACAACTACCAGAGAGCTGGGGAAAGAGAAGGATGCTGGCAGATATATTCTACAGCAAGGAACTGGCTCGGGCTCTTGGTGCAGGATTCAGAACTAGACAGATGTATAAACTCTCCAACACTTCAAGGGAGCCAATGCCAGGGGAAGGCCAGGGGATCAGATGCAAATAGCTTATGGATAATGTTCTGGAGATGCACCCCTCCTCAGATGGGGAGATCAACAAATTGGAAGAAAGCACACAGGTGGCACAAACACCTAGTGCATTATCCAAGGTTTATTAAAAGTATAAAAGGACAACAAATATGGCGGCACTAGCTGCAGACATAAAAAACAAAACCTGAATTTAGGCTGGCCATAGCTCTGAGGAAAGTGATGTGTCCCCGAAACACGTCAGCACTTCTGTATATGGGACCCACCATTGCTAGCAGAAGACAAAGGGTACTATCACATCAGAAACTTTAATATCCAAGGATTCGAGTTGCTATTTCCAGTTAAAGGGACTCTTTCACATCTAAGACATTGTAATTCAAATTTGGGTGTGTATACCCATTTATGTCAGAGTAAATTATATATATTTAGTCTTTGCATTCCTTATTGTGACACAGGTGGCCCAGAGGGAGCTGATAAGTCAACAAGTGTTTTCTTCCCCCTCCTTTTGCTGGTGTTGCAGTTATATAGTTACAAAGTACCATTTAAGAGAGTATAATCTGTTAAACATTGCTGTTTGGTTATTTTCATTTTATCAGTGTCTTGCTTTTATGTGTTAACTGAGGATGTACCTTCTAAACCAGGGGTGTCAAACTGGTGGCCCTCCAGCTGTTACAAAACTACAAGTTCCATAATGCCTCTGCCTTTGGAAGTCATGCTTGTAACTGTCAATCTTGCAACGCCTCATGGGACTTGTAGTTTGGCAACAGCTGGAGGGCCGCCAGTTTGACACACATGTTCTAAACCTTCACTCCATAGTCTATTCTTTTGAACAAGTCCAATATAGAGGCGTTGCTAAAAAAATCGTGTCTCTTGCATTATTATTTCATATTGTTGAAATACTGTATGTCTGAACCCAGAGTGTCAGAGGTGTCGGGAGTTTTGCAAGGTCCGGGCAACCACTGGGGACAAGCATTATCAAGTGGCCCTTGTGGGGGTAATGCAACATGTTAAATGTAGTGCTACCAATAAATATGGTATTTATTGGTGTCTGTGGCATTAGGAGGGCAGTGGTCACTAGGACAGGAAGGCACAGAGATCAACAAAAATCCTCAAATAGTGTGAGATAGAAGATTGTGAACAGTCAGGTGAACAAGGAAACCATGCTACTCTACATGAGCAACACAAGCCCAAAGGACCATTAATGTTTCATGCAGGTAGTGCGTTTGGGGGGACTAAACCCAGGACACCAGTGCTACCAAATACAAATTTTTCTGCACATTCTCCTTATATGCACACAACTGAGTTTTTCACGGCAAAAGTTGGGCAGTATCTGTTTAATCGGCACCAAAATGCAAAGAGACAAAGGATAAAATGTTTGTTTACAATTAAGCCTCATGTGATGATCATCATAATTGACTGTCATGATGATTTCCTGATCGTTAGCTGAGGCAGGGTGCTGTGAGCAACATTACAGTTTCATAGCTGGGAGCATGCACCTGTGTGTGCGCCTAGCTGTCAAACAAAGCACTCTCTCAGCACTGGGAACCATTCCTGAGAATGGTAATTTACAGATTGCTGGTGGGAAGGGGTGGACCACTGTTACAAAGAATATCACAGATAACTGCATGTGGTTGATACAGGTAATGACAGTTTCTAGCATATAAATTCCTGCTTTTCTTTCATTGGCTTTATTTACTGTATATTTCTCCCCACTTTACCTATAATTCAAGCTGTCCAGCAAATGTGACTGTGATGGATGTTGGGAAAAAACTATTATGTTGCCAGGGGTGCTTGAGAAGTTGAAGCAACAGTTAGAAGAAATAGATATAAATCCCTGCCAATGTTATACCTGCATGTAAATGTATAGCAAAATCTAAAGGTAAGAAAAAAGAAAAAAAAAGGAATTCATATACTTATATTGTACATGTATTCACAGCATACAGTTAGAAAAATAAAGTATTTTTCATATCGTGGTCCTTTAAGAAGGCAAAGTTGCACTTTTTCCTGCTTATGTAACCATTATTCAAGAGGTGGAAAAGAAGTGAAAAGCCTTGTTGAGTGTTATTCTTTCTGACTTTAATGCAATTTTCCTGCTGCTTTATTTGCTTCTCTGCAATCAACATTGAGCGTATTGGCTCAGGCTGCTAAAATACCGACCCACGCTTTAATATATCTCTTATCTTCAAAACTGTGTCTTCCTACTCATCGGCATCCTCCTCGCATCTGCTCAAATTGTGACTTATACTCGTAAGTAACATCTTAAACTTGAGAGATTTAGCTTTGCTTTTTAAACTGTTTTTAGTTCTGTTTAACGAGACAATTATTTTTAATTAAAAAGTAATTAGTACAAAATGAAATATAGTCATGGCACAGAGGCCACTCTAAGAAAAATCTGTGTTTAAAGACAGGGTCAACTGGTAGTGGTAGCAGTGACCCATGCACAAGACATTTACATTCAGGACAAGTCTTTTCTGCACTTTTATTTAGCAAGGTAATAAGCAAACACAATTCAAGGCAGGAGAGATCCATAGCATATAGACACAAAACATCTGTTCATCTGAGACACTAATTAAAGTCATGTCAGTTCCTGACTAACAGAGTTCCTATAATGGGTTCCCCAAAGCAGATAGGCAGCCCTGGTACCTTCTAATGCTCTGTCAGCATTCAGCCTTTCCACCCAGCAGCAGGCTCTTTTAGTGTTCTATTAGCATTCAGCCTTTCCACCTAGCAGCAGGCTCCCACAGCACAGACAGCGAGAGAGACCAAGAGAACGTCTGGGGTCAGTTAGTTCACATTCATAAAGGCCTTTGGACAGCTGGGACTAATTAGTGAGATTGGACTAACAGGTAAGATGTGGACCTAGGACTGAAAGATTTATCCCACAAAGCCTCCTGGCTCCAGGACCCAAACCAGAACTTATTTAAATGTTACTAAACCCAGGACCCTGCATTCACTATATCTGGTCTCCCAAAGTACATACAACATGGAAATGCAATTATTTTAGTAAATATAAACTGCTAAATACCTTTTCTCATCAGCAGATACAGCAGTCTTGTGACTTCTATCAGTGTCCAGCCGAGCACATGTTAAAGCTTGTAGGAGGAGTTTTCTTTCTGCTCTAGGAGGATGCAAAACCCCTGACCTCTGTCCAGAAAGTGCTGATTGGGCCTATGCTGATCACATGCACTCTCCCAAAAAAAAAACCTCTCTAGCAATACACACTAAACTGAGCACGGGCATGTGGCTACGGGCTCAGTCTGTCTCATCAGGAGATAAGACGTGGACATTTTAACAAGAGGAGGGGCAAAGAAAACAGGATCAAACGGCCTTTCTAGACAATGCAGATGATTAACCCCTTAGGTTCTACATTGAGTATAACAAGCATACTTTACTGCATATACAGACTGATTTTACTGTTGTGGGTTTAGTAACACTTTAAGGTCTGAATGTTTGTTTTGTTGTATTACAGACACAAATCTCATCATGTTTTGGTGAGTAATCTAGATGGCATCTATACAGTATCTACACCCCTGCCAGCACACACACACACACATAAACAGTATATATATATATATATATATATATATATATATATATATATATATATATATCTATATCTATATCTATATATATTACAGGTACTTATATAGTGCTGTTAATTTTCATATACAGTATATTGTACATTCACATCAGTTGCTGCCCTCAAGGAGCTTACAATCTAAGGTCCCTAATTTACATTCATAAATATTAGGGACATTTCAGACAGGTTTCAATAAACCTAATGTCATGAAGGAAACCGGAGTACCCAGGAAAAACCCATACCGGTACAGGGAGAACATGCAGACTCCAAACAGGTAGTGCCGTGGCTGGTATACAAGCCAATGACCCTAGTGCTGCTGGGCGAATGTGCTAACCATTTAGCCACTGTATATGTTTTGTATACACTATTGATCGAAGGTTTGAGAACACCACCATTTCTCTATTTTAATGTTTCAGGGTACTCTGAAATTAAAGCATAGAACAAAAAAACAAGTAAGGATAAAAATGAAATCTAGAAATTGTTTTTAAAATATGTAATTTATAATTTTGTCCCAACAATGTAGCCACCTTTTGAATATACAGTATAATAGCAAATTATGCTTATGGTATTCTTTCTGTATTTCTTTTCTGTTGTTTGAAATGTTCTTCTCAACACTGTGGCAGACATTCCCACCAATGTGTTGCATTTGTATTTTGTTTTGCTTTCACCCTTCTTTCTAGTACATCACAAACCAGCTAGATGGGATTTACATCTGGAGACTGTGTTGGTTATTGTATGAGTTCAAGCCCAATGTCTTGCTTTTCTAAGGAAGTTCTGAAATAATCTGGAGGTAATTACATTGCTGTGGGATGAACCCCTGACCAACTAGGCACAGACCAGAGGGTATTGCATGGCACTACAAAATGCTGTGGTAGGTCTTTGGGTTCAGTGTGCCAGTCACTTTGTGCAAGTAGCCAACTCTGGATCAAGTATCGGAGCCCCAGACCATCACACTTCCTTCCCTATTGGTGTCACACAAAGGATTCATCCTTTTCCTGCTCAATGATGTAAAAAACCCTGTGTGATGAAACCAAGAGTTCCAATTTTGATTAATAATGTCATAAGTTTTTTTGCAGTCTTCAATAGTCCATTGATAGTGGTTCCAGGCCCAGGCAAGCCTTTTCTTATTATTTTTCCATTTTTTTTTCATTGGCTTTCTTACAGCCACTTGACCTGCCAAACCAGCAGCTCAAAGTGTTTTCTTTACCATGCTTACTTCATCACTGTCAAAGTATATGTAAACCTCACCTTGTAAAACATCCCAATCAGTTTAAAATAGAAATGAAAGGCAAAACATTTGTGTATAGATTTTATTGTATTATCATTATAAAAGTTTTTTACCTTTTTTTATAAGTGATCGCATTCCCTCTGTTCTCAGCTGCACAGGAACTGGGGGAGGAGAAACAGCAGCACAATGATCTTCCCAGTGATAGGCTGTACAGGAGGGGGCATGTCAGCAGAAGTCTGATCCTTGGAGGAGAGCACACTGAGATCCCAGCACAGCTAGAGAACTGACCACACTGTGCTCTGGTGCCTGGTGTAATCGTTTTTAATAGGAAAGGAAATGAATGTGCAGGAAAATCAGGGAATTCACACAAAGGCAGTAATGCAAAGAGAACACAGTACTTTTTCACACAAGTATATGGTACATCAGGCACAGATCAGGAATATGAAATGTTGGGTTTACATAATCTTTCAGCTTTGCATGAGTAAAGGAATAAGGAAGAGAGCACCAGATCAAAGCTGGTAATTGCATTCAATAAAAAATACCAACCCATTTTGGGGTTCCAGTTGGTTCATTATTACACCTAAAATATATGCATCCAAAAAAAGATGAATAAAATAATAAACAATTTTATTTTTTACACACAATTTTATTGTCAATTTTGCGTGAAACACCAAATGCTGTTATTCTAAACATAGACTACTAGGAAGCTAAAACATTGTTGAAAGTAAACTTAATAAAATACACAAACCACTTAATTTTTATACCATAAAAACTAAATTGTACCTAAAAAGTAAATACCTATAAGTTGTGACAAACTTAACATAACAAAAAAATAAATAATAATTAAAAAAACAAAACAAAGGAAAATGGTGTTCTTGCATCCACATTGTTTTCAGCTATTGTGACTGGAAAAGTGAATTCACAAAAATGTTTCCTCAGGTTATCAACCTCAGTCTAGAGATCACCAATTTCAATAAGGTGTCTGTTGAGGAGAGCAGGAAATGAGCCATTTTAAGGTGTGATCAAGTAATACTTTAGGCTAGGTTCACACCTAAGCAGTTTGCGATTGATCCGTTTCTGCAGTGTTTTTTGCGGTGCATTTTATGTTTTTGCACATGCATTTTTGCCGCGTTTTTGATGCGTTTTGCAGGGTTTTGTTCAACTTGTTGCTGGGCAGAATAAAACGCAAAATGCGTAAAAAAACACACTACATACTTTTCTGCAATGTCTCCATTGAAGTCTATAGAACCAATAATGCAACATTTTGCGCTTAAAAAAAGTCCCTGACCCTTTCCAAAAAACGCACTGGATGAAAAAGCGGAGATGTGAACCTGTCCCATAGAAAATCATGTTAAATGGACTGCTGTGCGTTTCTGGAAAACGCATAGATGTGAACCTAGACTTAGTGAGAAAAATTAATAAATGATTTAAAAACGAGGCTTTCAACAATTAGATGCTCACTTCATTCAGTAAAATCCGGTTCCCCAGCTGTCTGTTTAATAAACATTTGTAAGAGAAAATGACCATAAAATAAAATAACGGAGTTGAAAATACCTTTTCTTCTATTTTATTGTTGCTACAGGAGTATTACAGTTTATTTTGCCACGATACAACTTTTCTGATAGAAAGATAAATGCGGTGTGTTATTCCCTGTATTCCCTTTTACGACATTACTGTTCACCCATGAATTTATTTTTAAATGTATAAGTACATATTATCCATAATCTTGATGATAGCATCCCTCTAGCTCCAAGTCAGAGAACACTTAAACGATGTTGGCTGTTTTTGTTGGAGGAAAAGGAACATACTTATGTACCATTTTTTACTTCAATAATGTATTTTTTTTTAGAGATTTCTGCATAGTATGTTTTAAGTTTTTCAGGGAGTGAGAAGAGGGAAAGGTGTAGGAGGAGAGGAGAGTAGGAGGAGATCAGAGTCAGAGGAGAGTACACAGCAAGTGCAACAAAGCAAAAAAAGTATATAGATATATGCTTACTTAAACAGTGAATTAAAAGACCATCCTATAATCAAATTCCTAAGAAAACATTTTGAGTCTAACAATGAGAAAATCTTTATGAAGATAGGTGCAAGTGTCAAGATGGTGGATGTGCCAATGTGGGCCATTTAGCTATACTGAGTGTAAAGGATACCCCAAAGAGACATGGTAGTCCTACCCAAGAAGTGTAGGCTGACTATCGGTTCACAGTAAAGCAGGAAACCACAGGGCAAATCAGATCTGGGTCTGAATCTGCAGAGTTGGAACCAGTTGGAAGCACTCTGTGACTGGATAGACCTGGAAATAGGACTAGGATCACTCTGGAAGTATCATCAGCATCTGAGTGTTTAGATGGATTTTCCTGTGTGCTGTCCCTAAGTCGGAACACCCAGGTTCACCTTACTCATTCATCTCATTCGTGAAATTACACGCTTTACATATATTGTACATTCATATCAGTCCATAACCCTCAAGGAGCATACAATCTAAGGTCCCTAGCTCACATTCATATATACACATACTATGGACAATTTAGATAGGAGCCAATTAACATACCAGAATGTCTTTGGAGTGTGGGAGGAAACCTGCACAGCCACAGTGAGAACATGTAAACCCAAGGCTGTGGTTGAGATTCAAACCTATGACCATTGTGCTGCCAGGCAGAAGTCTTAACCATTTATCCAGTGTTGTGGATGCCAGGAGTTAGGTCTGGTGCAGGACTACATTGTAGTGGCAGTTCAGAAGATAGACCTGGTTGTGGACACAGTAGGGAAGGTGCAGGCCAGAGGTCAAGTCTAGCAGTGGACACAGATAACCATGAACAAAGCAAAGCATCAGTGCAGGCAGTGGACTTGAATAACCAGGAAACAAAGACAGAGGTCAGTACATAGAAATCAATGGAGGAAAGCAGTCTGGATAACAGGCAAGAACATGGCTTAGCAGCTATTAGTTTAGAGTATAGAGAGTTTAAGTAGACAAGGCAAGAGAAGGAAGCCTTTCTGATTTGAGAGGATAGGTGCTACTCTGATTGGCTTTAATATTACTGAGAGACAGAAGAGCAGGCTTGGCTGGGACTAGTCATACAGGCAATTGTATTAATCATCAAGTGAGACCTGTCAATGCCAATGACACTCAGTCCTGTGCAAGAGCAAGGCAAGAACAGAGCACATGTTTTTGGAACTAATAATCAAAACAGCTTTGCATGTTAAGGTAGCAGAACCACTGAATTACCTGCTGGTGTATGGGACCTTAAGCAACAGCTTGCCTGTTGGTCTGTGGGAACAAAAGAAACAGATCAGCTTTTACTGCTGATCTGTGACAGAGAAACATTGTTTATGACTTCTATTTAATACAAAGCTAGAATAATAAACATGAAAAAAAAAATTAAAAAAGGTAGGAAGCTTAACCACTTGAGCCCCAGAGGATTTACCCCCCTTAATGACCAGGCCTTTTTTTGCTGTTTGGCGCTGCACTAATTCAAATGATAATTGCGCGGTCATGCAATGCTGTACTTAAACAAAATTTACGTCCTTTTTTTCACAGAAATAGAGCTTTCTTTTGGTGGTATTTGATCACCTGTGCGCTTTTTATTTTTTGCGCTATAAACAAAAAAACCACGAAAATTTTGAAAAAAAACAATATTTTCTACTTTCAGCTATAAAAAATATATCGTAAACTCAAAGTTAGTCATGAATTTAAGCAAAAATGTATTCTGCTACATGTTTTTGGTAAAAAAAATCCCAATAAGTGTATATTGATTGCTTTGTGTGAAAGTTATAGCGTCTACAAACTATCGTATAGATGCTGTAATTTATGCCTTTTTTTGCTATACAGCGCTGCACTAATTCAAATGATAATTGCGCGGTCATGCAATGCTGTACCCAAACGAAATTTACGTCCTTTTTTTCACACAAATAGAGCTTTCTTTTGGTGGTATTTTATCACCTGTGCGCTTTTTATTTTTTGCGCTATAAACAAAAAAACCACAAAAATTTTGAAAAAAAAACAATATTTTCTACTTTCAGCTATAAAAAATATATCGTAAACTCAAAGTTAGTCATAAATTTAAGCCAAAATGTATTCTGCTACATGTTTTTGGTAAAAAAAATCCCGTGCATTAGCGGGCAAACTGGCACTATCTAGGAGGGGCGCTAACACTATCGGAAGTCACCAGTGACACTAATACAGTGATCAGTAAAAATCTGTTCACTGTAATCAATGACACTGGTGACAGGGCAGTGAAGGGGTTAACTGGGGGGGGGGAGGGGGGCGATCAAGGGGTTAAATGGGATTTCTGGTGCACTAGCGGGCAAACTAGCGCTATCTGGGAGGGGCGCTAACACTATCGGAAGTCGCCAGCGACACTGATGCAGTGATCAGTAAAAATTGGTTCACTGATCAGTGACACTGGTGACAGGGCAGTGCAGGGGTTAACTGGAGGGGGGGGGGCGATCAAGGGGTTAAACGGGATTACTGGTGTACTGGCGGGCAATCTGGCGCTATCTGGGAGGGGCGCTAACACTATCGGAAGTCGCCAGCGACACTGATACAGTGATCAGTAAAAATCGGTTCACTGATAAGTGACACTGGTGACAGGGCAGTGAAGGGTTAACTGGGGGGGGGAGATTAAGGGGTTAAATGGGATTACTGGTGTACTAGCGGGCAATCTGGCGCTATCTGGGAGGGGCGCTAACACTATCGGAAGTCGCCAGCGACACTGATGCAGTGATCAGTAAAAATTGGTTCACTGATCAGTGACACTGGTGACAGGGCAGTGAAGGGGTTAACTGGGGGGCGATCAAGGGGTTAAACGGGATTACTGGTGTACTGGCGGGCAAACTGGCGCTATCTGGGAGGGGCGCTAACACTATCGGAAGTCGCCAGCGACACTGATACAGTGATCAGTAAAAATTGGTTCACTGATCAGTGACACTGGTGACAGGGCAGTGCAGGGGTTAACTGGAGGGGGGGGGTGATCAAGGGGTTAAACGGGATTACTGGTGTACTGGCGGGCAATCTGGCGCTATCTGGGAGGGGCGCTAACACTATCGGAAGTCGCCAGCGACACTGATACAGTGATCAGTAAAAATCGGTCCACTGATCAGTGACACTGGTGACAGGGCAGTGAATGGGTTAACTGGGGGGGGGAGATTAAGGGGTTAAATGGGATTACTGGTGTACTAGCGGGCAATCTGGCGCTATCTGGGAGGGGCGCTAACACTATCGGAAGTCGCCAGCGACACTGATGCAGTGATCAGTAAAAATTGGTTCACTGATCAGTGACACTGGTGACAGGGCAGTGAAAGGGTTAACTGGGGGGGTGATCAAGGGGTTAAACGGGACTACTGGTGTACTGGCGGGCAAACTGGCGCTATCTGGGAGGGGCGCTAACTCTATCGGAAGTCGCCAGCGACACTGATACAGTGATCAATAAAAATTGGTTCACTGATCAGTGACACTGGTGACAGGGCAGTGAAGGGGTTAACTGGGGGGGGGGGTGATCAAGGGGTTAAACGGGATTACTGGTGTACTGGCGGGCAAACTGGCCCTATCTGGGAGGGGCGCTAACACTATCGGAAGTCGCCAGCGACACTGATACAGTGATCAGTAAAAATTGGTTCACTGATCAGTGACACTGGTGACAGGGCAGTGCAGGGGTTAACTGGGGGGGGGGGCGATCAAGGGGTTAAACGGGATTACTGGTGTACTGGCGGGCAAGCTGGCGCTATCTGGGAGGGGCGCTAACTCTATCGGAAGTCGCCAGCGACACTGATACAGTGATCAGTAAAAATTGGTTCACTGATCAGTGACAATGGTGACAGGGCAGTGCAGGGGTTAACTGGGGGGGGGCGATCAAGGGGTTAAACGGGATTACTGGTGTACTGGCGGGCAAACTGCTGCTATCTGGGAGGGGCGCTAACTCTATCGGAAGTCGCCAGCGACACTGATACAGTGATCAGTAAAAATTGGTTCACTGATCAGTGACACTGGGTGACAGGGCAGTGAAGGGTTTAACTGGAGGGGGGGGGCGATCAAGGGGTTAACCTCCCTGGCGGTATGATTATTTCAGATTTTTGGTGCTGAAAGCGGTACCATTTTTTTGCATGGAAATATGTATTTTTTTTATTGTAGGCTGTAATTTTTAGGAAAAACTCACTGAAATCTGTCCGAACAAGAGTCTAGTAAACATCCCGGGTATGATAAAATTTGAAACACAAAGTCATAAATTATAATTTAATAAATAATCATAAAAATAATATAAAAATAATAAAAAATTTAATTCAATAATATAATCAAACCAAAAACACTGAAATGTGAAATAGAGCGCCAAGTTCGCACATTGCTGAGCTCAGTCGCAAAATCGTTTTCAGTTTCTGATGACGAATTTCCCCCACGAATCATTATCACTCAATTCTGTAAGTAGTTCTGATTTACTATCGCTGTTCTCTAGCTGATCTAAACCGCTTTTGACCTAAAGGGACACTTTTTGGACGCCATGGACATTTCTCAGTTTCCAGGCAGAAAGAACAGACAAAATGCAGGCAGGGCACAGGACAAAGCACTCGGGACAAAATGTATGTGAAATAGGTTGAAACAGCAATGTTTTACTGTGTAAAATGAAAAAAAAAAAAAAGACATTTTTTTAAATTTTTAAATTTCCCGCCACCGGCGGTGGCGGCGCCCGTACGTCCCGACGTCACAGGGACAGGACACAGAAGCCGGATGCCGGCATCGGCCGGAGGAGATGGCCGGGGACACTGCAGGGGACACATCGTGGGAGCGCAGGGTAAGGTAAGTGAAGAACACATGCCGGAGCAGCGCCGCATGGTATTCCCGAGTGTAGCTCGGGGTTACCGCTTTTGGTACTGAAATGTTACCCCGAGCTACACTCGGGAATACCGCCAGGGAGGTTAAACGGGATTACTGGTGTACTGGCGGGCAAACTGGCGCTATCTGGGAGGGGCGCTAACTCTATCGGAAGTCGCCAGCGACACTGATACAGTGATCAGTAAAAATTGGTTCACTGATCAGTGACACTGGGTGACAGGCAGTGAAGGGTTTAACTGGAGGGGGGGGGGCGATCAAGGGGTTAAACGGGATTACTGGTGTACTGGCGGGCAATCTGGCGCTATCTGGGAGGGGCGCTAACTCTATCGGAAGTCGCCAGCGACACTGATACAGTGATCAGTAAAAATTGGTTCACTGATCAGTGACACTGGGTGACAGGGCAGTGAAGGGGTTAACTGGAGGGGGGGGGGCGATCAAGGGGTTAAACGGGATTACTGGTGTACTGGCGGGCAATCTGGCGCTATCTGGGAGGGGCGCTAACTCTATCGGAAGTCGCCAGCGACACTGATACAGTGATCAGTAAAAATCGCTTCACTGATCAGTGACACTGGTGACAGGGCAGTGAAGGGTTAACTGGAGGGGGGGGGCGATCAGGGGGTTAAATGTGTCCTAGAGTGTTCTAACTGTAGTGTAGTGCTTGTTTACTCACTTTTTGATTATCTTCTTCTCTGTCTGGAATGGAATGTGTCCAGGCAGAGAAGAATGACATCATATCCTGCCCTGTGTGTATGTCAACACAGGACAGGATAGGACAGGGACCGATCATGTGATTTCAGCCAGAAATCACTGGCTGAAATCTAATGATTGATCCCTCCTGGATCAAATAGTGTCACCCGCGGGTTGGCGGGAGCACGCGCGCGCGCCCCCTGCCGGCGAAAGTGTCGGGAGCGCGGAACCCGTTTTTAAACGTGGTTTTGCGCTCCACTGCCGCCCTGCACATGTATATACACAGTGGCAGGGCGGCAAGCGGTTAAAAGGAGATGTATGGCCAAAACCCTTTCAGCCATACTCCTTCTGTAGGCCACAGGAGTGCACTTAGTTCTGCACTCCTGTGACCCAGATTCAGATGACAGTGGGCTAAAGTCCCCTGTCGGCTGACATCATGGAATCAGTCCATGCAAGGATCCCAACAATAATATCGGGATCTGCCCAGATGCCTGACCTGCAGCTGGTTCAGTATCTTAGCGCACAGCTGAGAGTGTGTGTTGGAGTATTTCCTGCATAGAGGAACGGAGACTCAAGAGTGAAGTCAAGTGCACATGTGGAGCCCACACTGACTAGTTATTCGATGTAACCAGCTTTACTTTACACTTTGCAAAGTGAACAAAATCTTGAAACATACAATATACACCAAAGGGCTGATTTACTAATGAAGTTGAGAACGTTCGCTCTGTAAGTTTAATGAACATTCACTTCAATTATCCGATCATGTGAAAAGCAAATTCCCGATTATTTATTTACTCACATGATTGCGTGTTCAAACTGAGCACAGCTACAAATTTATTGAGTGAAGATTCACAACACCTTTAGTAAATCAACCCAAAAGTCAACAGCAAATCTACCCCTACAATAGATGCACACTGTGGAGGTATTTGATGTTGGGGTGAGTGGGTATGCCTGGCATAATTGTATACACACTTCTCTGGTGTATATGGTAATTTTGACACAAAAGAAAAATTGAAAAAAGAAGGCAAAGAAAAATTAATCAAAAGCGTTAATGTATGGCACTCAAATTATATTTTTAGAGCAGTTTATTATTAGAAACATAGAAAAGTGACAGAAGAAAATGACTGATTGGTCCATCGAGTCTGTTTTTTTTTTTTGGGGGGGGGGGTTGTTTGTGGGTTTATTGTTGAGTGGCTCAATACCTCTGCTGGAAATTTATTCCAAGCATCAACTACTCTTTCAGTAAAATAGCACTTTCTGGGATTAGTTTTGAACTTTCCTCCAGTTAGTTTAAGGTCATGTCTCTTGAGAAGAGGAGATTAAGGGGGGATATGACCAACATGTATAAATACATCAGTGGTTCATATAGTGACCTCGGTGTAGATTATTCACCTTGAGGTCATCACAGAGGACAACGGGGCACTCTTTACGTCTGGAGGAAAAGAAATGTAATCTCCAAACACGGAAAGGTTTCTTCACAGTGAGCTGTGAAAATGTGGAATAGACTCCCTCAAGAGTTGGTTCTGGCCAGCTCAGTGGATTGCTTTAAAAAAGGTCTGGATTATTTCTTAGATACACAGAATATAACTGGATACTAACATTTATAGGTAAAGTTGATCCAGGGAATATCCGATGGCCTCTCGAGGGATCAGGAAGGATTTCTTTTCCCTGCAGGAACAAATTGGATCATGCTTTGCTGGGTTTTTTGCCTTCCTCTGGATCAACTGTGTGTATAGGATTATAACTTTCTTTTTTTTATTGGTTGTGTTCTGCATTTTGTTTCATGTTGAAAATACTGCCCTCTTGAACCTTATTCACCCCCTTGATGTACTTAAAGATTTCAGCCATGTCTCCCCTTTCCCTTCTTTCCTCCAGTCTGTGCATGTTAATTTTCTGAAGCCCTTCTTGATATGTTTTATCCCCCAGACCTTTCACCATTTGTGTTACCTGTCTGTGGACTTGGTCCATCTTATCAATATCTTTTTATATGTGAGGTCTCCAGAACTGGACACAGTGTTCTAAATGAGGTTTAACTAAAGAGCCATAAAGGGGAATCAGGAATCAGGACCTCCTTCTTCCTGCTGATGACCCCTCTAGGGATGCATCCTAGAGTTCTATTCACTTTCCCCACTGCCTGGCCACACTGTTTGCTCATTTTGCAATTATCTGAAATAAGTACCCCCAAGTTCTTTTCCTCTGAAGTGCTGGCCAACACTGTACCCCCAGTGTTGTACTCTCTCAAGGAATTCTTTTTTTCTTAGGTGCATTATTATACATTTAGAAACATTGAATTGCACTTGCCACATTTTGACCAACCTTCCAGCAATGCCAAATCATTTTCCATGTTACAAACACCTCCAGGGATATCAACATTATTACACACTTTTGTGTCATCTGCAAAAGGACATACCTTACCCAACAAACCTTTAGTTATATCAGTTACATGTAGATTAAATAGAACAGGACCTAGTACAGAGCCTTGGGGTACACCACTAGTGACTGGTCTCTTTTCTGAGTGAACCCCATTTACAGCCACACTCTGGTACCTATCCTTTAGCCAGCTGCATATTCATTGAACCACCCAAGGGCTAAGTCCTAGCTTGAACAACGTTTGTATTAAATCATTATGTGGAACTGTATCAGATGCCTTGCTGGAATCAAGATATGCTATGTCCACAGCACCACACTGGTCCAAAACATTGGTAATATAGTCAAAAAATCCAATCATATTAGTCTGACATGATGTGCCCTCGGTAAAAACATGCTGCTTTGGGTGCAGCAAGTTGTATGTTTTTAAGTGATCAATGATCCTTCTTTTCAGGAGTGATTCCATTAACTTTATTACTGCCTATATTAAACTCACTGGCCTGTAATTGCTAGCTTCTACCTTGCTGCCCTTCTTGTGGATTGGCCCAATATTAGCTGTCCGCCAGTCATGGGGAACTTCTCTTGTTAGAAGAGATTGATTAAAAAGATCAGTTAATGGCCAAAAACTATACCTCAAAGTTCTCTTAGAACTCTGCGGTAAATACCATCAGGGCCCATTGCTTTAATCATTTTTAACTGAGCCAGTTCCTCTGTTACCTATGTCTCCGGAAATCCTAAAAATGAACCATCATTATTCACATTTTTATTCTTTTTATAAAATTCGGAATTCATCAAAAGTACTCTGAGTACAAAAAGGAATTATACTTTTTATTTCTACTAGAAAATTCTGCTTTTCTCTGCACCAGTGATAAATAACAGAGTTTTCTTATATTTCGGACGGAGTCTTTGAAATCATTTCAAACTATGATACATTACTGGATGAAATTAAATTTTGTGGCATTATGAGCTTTCCCTTTCCTCCTGTCTGTGACGTTCTCATGATGCAGACATTTGGCTTTTCATTTGTGTCTTAAATGCATGCAAATAATACAGCAGCTGACAATGTGTAATCTCACCAATATTCTGTATTTTAAGGATTCTAAAAAATGGAGATAATTACATTTCACTTAAACCTTTGATAATACCTTGTGCAGCAAAAAGCCTGGAAAACCTTTTAGGGGCTTTTTATCATTTCTAGTTCTGTCTGTAAGAAGCTAATTTGCCACTATTTGTGCCGGCTTTAACTAGGTGCGAAAAGGGAAAGAATATGTTGTAAGCTTTATTAAAAAGATTGATGATTAGTCACACACACTTGAAGACAGGTTCCATGCCTGGCCCTACTCTGCTCATTAGCTAAACTGAGAGCTGGCAGTGTTCATTCTCATAAGGAGAACAGGACAGCTTTAAAGGAGAACTCTACCAAGCACCAAGTCATTTATGGTAAGCATTACAAGATAAAATAGAGAACAACCTGATGCAATAAAGCCTCTATAGTTATTATGGCAAGCATTTTGAATGCACTCACAAGTGTGTGAAGAGAAGGTGCTTTTCAGTGGCTTTGCAGCAAGTCTTTCAATGGTTGAACCTGCTCATATTGGCTGAGGTGGACTGGATCATTGCTATTTGCTGGAAGTAGAATGTTCTCCATAAATGCTTTCGGGCACTTCCAAATGGGATTATTCCGCCAAATGGATCTGCCTGCTCAGCCGAGGATCTGTCTGTTGTTCCCCACTGAGCAGGTGGAGGACATGTCAGTGGACATGAATACACGGTTCTCTATGGGGTGGTAAGATGTAAATGGACCGCCTGCCCATTTACATCCAACTGTCTTCCCTTCTGATCCACTAGATGGATGGTGAATGGACCCCCATCCATCTGTTTTTAGAGGATTGGATCGGATCGAATGCAGGCGGGTGTAACTGGACACATGTCCATTTACATCCGCCTCCCCATAGTGAACAATGGGTGGGTACAATTGGGACCACCTAAAATGGACAGACAGACCGATCAGTCCGCCTGTGTGAAAGGGTCCTTAGAATCAGCAAATAGCTAGGAAAAGTCAACCCTCTAACACTGTGCTTAGATTTTACAAGAAATCCAAAGTTTTAGGGCCCAATCTACCGCTTACCACATGGATGGACCAAAGCAGTCACTTTAAGGCTCCATGCACACTAACATTTTTTTATAAGCTCAAAAAACTCTAGAAAAAAAGCTTGATGAAAAATGCTGAAAAATAGCATTTTTGTTCCAGCTTGTAGTAGCATTTTTACTGCGTTTAGGAGAATTTAGCAGCGATCGTGCTTAATTAGTGATTTTACTGTACATATAGAGAAATAAAAAGCTGTTAGGAGCTGTTTAGTAATGTTTAGGAGCACTTAGGAGCATTTAAGAGCATTCAGCATTTTTTTCTGCCAGAAAAACACTCCCAGAAAATCTACAAGAACATTTTTTTTTTCTGCTCCTAAACACTGAAGCTTTAAAAATGCTACTAGCCTAAAATAGTGTGCATGGACACATAGGAGAACACTATTTAGCTTCTAGGAACAGAAATAAAATACTGATAACAGCTTCTAGAATCTTAAGTGCAGTTTCTGTAGCACTGTACAACATGAGAGCAGGCAGTACAATTACAATACAATTCAATAGAATAGTAATCAGAGGGCCCTGCTCATTAGAGTTTATACTTCTAAGAGGAAGGTTCAAGTGATACAAAAGGTAATAACTGTGGGGGATGAGCTGATGGAGAAAATAAAAGTACAGTTGTTAGGTGGGGCAGGATGAGCCTCTCTGAAGATCGCACATCTTATATTTACAGTATTCTAGCACAGGGGCCCCCAGGGGCGGACTAACTATTTGGAAACTCGGCACTGCCCGAGGGCCTGGGGTCAGTAGGGGGCCCCATGAGATGCCCCTGGTACCTTTTTCATAGGCTTTTTTGAGTTTGGACAAGGACACAGGGGCCCCATGATCCCCTATTGCCCGGGGGCCCCATGAGTTGTCAGTCCACCCCTGGGGGCTCCATTAGATTTATGCTCTGGATACAAGCAACCTTAGCTAAACAATGCTCAAAGCACTTTTATAAAATACCAAATAGGCTCATTGTAGTGCACGTTCAGCTTTCTAAAAAGATCCATCACTAGATGTGCACTAAATCCTGATAGCACCTTCACACTGAAGAAATTCAAATACATTTTCCTTTTACTGCCAAACATTAATAAGGAAAATAAAATAATAATAATAACACTAATAAGGAAAATAACATTAATAAAATTATAATAAAATAATAATATTAACCACTTGCCCTCCAGAGGATTTATCTCCCTTCCCGACCAGACCATTTTTTGCAATACGGCGCTGTGTTACTTTAACTGACAATTGAGCCGTCATGCAACACTGTACATAAATGAAATTCATGTCCTTTTTTTCACACAAATAGAGCTTTCTTTTGGTGGTATTTGATCACCTCTTTTTTTTTTTTTTTTTTGTGTGCTGTAAACAATTTTGAAAAAAAAAAGTTTGACTTTTTGCTATAAAACATATCCAGCAAAAAAATATGTTCTGCTTCATGTCTTTGCTAAGGAAAATCACAATACGTGTAAATTAATTGGTTTACATAGTTACATAGTTAGCCTGGCTGAAAAAAGTCAAAAGTTCATCCAGTTCAACCATTAAAAAAAAAAATTATAATCTTATACCCACAGTTGATCCAGAGGAAGGCAAAAAAAAACCCAGCAAAGCATGATCCAATTTGCTCCTGCAGGGAAAAAAAATCCTTCCTGATCCCCCGAGAGGAAATCGAATATTCCCTGGATCAACTTTACCTATAATTGTTAGTATCCCGTTATATTCTGTGTATCTAAGAAATAATCCAGGCCTTTTTTAAAGCAATCCATGGAGCTGGCCAGAACCTACTCTTGAGGGAGTCTATTCCACATTTTCACAGCTCTCACTGTGAAGAAACCTTTCTGTGTTTGGAGATTAAATGTATTTTCCTCTAGATGTAAAGAGTGCCCCCTTGTCCTCTGTGATGACCTCAGGGTGAATAACTCTACACCGAGTTCACTATATGAACCACTGATGTATTTATACATGTTGATCATATCCCCTTTTAATCTCCATTTCCCAAGAGAGAATAAATTCAGTTCCTCTAATCTTTCCTCATAGCTGAGCTCCTCCGTGCCTCTTATCAGTTTAGTTGCCCATTTCTGTACTTTCTCCAGTTCCCCAATGTTCTTTTTTGTGAATTGGTGCCCAAAACTGAACTGTATATTCCAGATGAGGTGTTACTAATGATTTGTACCGGGGTAATATGATATCTCTCTCTCTGGAGTCTATACCTCTTTTAATACAAGAGAGGATTTTGCTCGCTTTAGAAACCGCAGCTTGGCATTGCATGCCATTATTAAGCTTGTGATCTACCAGAACCCCCAGATCCTTCTCCACCATTGATTCCCCCAGTTGTACCCCCCTAGTATGATGCATGCATATTCTTAGCCCCCAAGTGCATAACTTTACATTTATCAACATTAAACCTCATTTGCCAAATAGTTGCCCAATTAAACAGTGCATTGAGGTCGGCTTGTAAGTTGGAGACATCCTGTAAGGACGTTATTCCACTGCACAGCTTGGGAATTTTAATCCCAGACCCTATATCATTTATAAATATATTAAAAAGTAAGGATCCCAACACTGAACCCTGGGGTACACCACTGACAACCCTAGACCATTCAGAGTATGAATCATTAACCACTACTCTCTGAATACGATCTTTTAGCCAGTTTTCTATCCATTTACATACAGATTTTTCCAAGCCTATAGACTGTACCTTACACATTAGCCGTGTGTGGGGAACTGTGTCAAATGTTTTTGTAAAATCCAAGTATACCACGTCCACCGCCACCCCTCTGTCCAAAGTTTTGCTCACCCCCTCATAAAAAGAAATCAGATTTGTTTGATAACTTCTGTCTTTCATGAATCCATGCTGTCTGTTGCTTAAAATATTTTTTTTCCAGCAAGAACTCATCTATGTGGTCTTTTATTAAACTCTCCAGTATCTTCCCAACTATAGAAGTTAAACTAACAGGTCTATAATTATTTGGTAAAGATTTTGACCCCTTTTAAATATTGGCACCACATTGGCCTTACGCCAATCCAGTGGTACTATGCCAGTCTCTAAAGAGTCCCTAAAAGTTAGAAACAATGGCTTTGAAATGAGAGAGCTCAATTATTTAAGGACCTGTGGGTGTATGCCATCCGGTCCAGGTACTTTATTCACCTGTATTCTGTCTAAATATTTTTGGTTCATATCAGTTGTGAGCCAATGTGGATCATCTGGAGCTGGGTCAATACCATGCCCATTATGGACAAAAGCTCCACCACCTGTGTATACACAGAGCTGAAGAAGGTATTTAATAAATTTGCCTTCTCTTTGTCCCCAGTCACCCACTCTAGATTATTATGTAAAGGGCCTACATGCTCGGACCGAACCTTTTTACTATTAATATATTTGAAGAATTATTTGGGGTTGCAATCTGTTGTTCGTTTTACATTTTTGCGGCCTTTATCTCCTTTTTGCATATTCTGTTATATTCTTTGTAATGTTTAAATGATGATAGCGTTCCTTCATTTTTATATTTAATAAAAGCTCTTTTCCTATTAGCTATAGCTTTTTTAACTTTGGTCGTAAGCCACATAGGTTAACCCTGATGAAGTCACGACGCACGTGACGCAACGCGTCGGTACGCCATATCCAAATTTGGGCCACTTCATTTCCGGTCACGTGGGGACGCATGTACGGACGCAGCGGCCATATTGGTTTCCCTTGTTTCATGTTATACACCTATGGGATGAGGTGAAATGCTGGTTTTGACAAGGAGAAATATGTGAGTGTAACCATTATGTTTTAAACTCGTTTTATTAAACAACATTGCACTATGGGAGGTTCTTTTTTGTGTCCTATATAACCATTGAGTGGAAGTGGAGTGGAAATCCTGCGATCCCTGGATGAGCAATCTGCAATAAGGATCGGTCATTGAGGAAATTAATAGCCCTTTGGCCCTGTGTGGGTCAGTGTGGGGAGGTGAGCAGGCACTGCTGCCATTTGAGGATTTTGTGCACTAAAAGTGAACATCACCCTCTTTTTTCATAAGTTACACCTGCCCGGACTTGTTTGTTTTTTTATATTTACACGGATGATTTATTTGTGTGATTCACAGTTATCAGCTTAATAGCTGGATTTATGAATTATTTTGGATACACAAGATATATTACATCACTTATCTATTTTTTTGTCACCTATTATATATATTTTTTGGAATATATTAGCTTGTTATCACAGAGCACTATGAGTTATTAATGGCACTATGGTATATATATATTTAATTTATAGTGCTTCACTAATTTATAGATACATTATTTGATTACTTATTGGTTTAAGTCGAGTGACAGCAGCTTTTAATATAGGGACTCCATCTATATAAAGCGCAGGAGGATACCCCCAAGCATTATATATATACATATACTTGAATAAATTTTTTTAATACTAGTAATGGCGGCGATCTGTGGCTTATAGCGGAACTGCGGCAGGCATTCTGACACTGGGGGGAACTGACTAACTGCTTCTGACATTCCAATGACACTAATAAAAAGCACTGACACTGTACTAATGACACTGGGCAGGAAGGGGTTAGCATCTGGGGCAATCAAAGGGTTAACCGTGTTCTGTTTTACAACATGTGCTGTGGGTGTTTTACTAGGGAAACTTGCTGCTGTGTATATCGCTGCTGTGTATGTCTCTGTTGTGCAGAGACATACACAGCAGCATGTTCTTGCTGGCAGGAGAGAGACTTGTGTTGTTTACACACAGGTCTCTCCCCTGTCAGTCTTACTCGGCAACCGCTGGGTGCTGGCAGGGAATCTCCGGTGATTGATATCTGTAGCTGCCAATGGCGGCGCGGGTAGGAAGGCCCCTACCTGGAATTGGAAATCGAGTGTGTGTGTATATCTATCTATCTAATATATATATATATATATATATATATATATATATACAGTATATGTATGTGTGATTTTGGGCAGCCCTGCCACCCTGTAGCAGTAGTTTTACTATAGGGCTGCTGGCAAACGGTAATAAGTAAAATATATGAAAATATACTAGTTAATTGAAGGAAGTGTCTTGTGACCTTTACTGTAAATGATGTAAATGTTCTGGAACTAACGTGGCCAGGGGTACAAAGATTCAGGTAGGTAGCATGTATAGTACAGATTACCTTAAACCAGGGGTCTCCAAACTTTCTGAACAAAGGGACAGTTTTCTGGTCTTCTGACTTTAGGGGGGGCAGGACTGTAACCAGTGGACGTGGAAAATGCAGCAGAAATAATGCCCAATCATTGGTGTCAGTAGATGAAATAGCACCCTATTACTGGTGTTAGTGAGAGGAATACTGCCCCAACATTTTGTGTCAGTGGAAGGAATGGTCGCCTAACACTGGTATTAATAATAGAAAATTTTCCCCAGTGCTGGTGTCAGTGGAAGTACCAGGCCCCAACATTGGTGTCAGTGGAAGGACTGGTGCTCCAACATTGCTGTCAGAGGCAGGAATAGTGCACCAATAATGGTATCAGTGGGAGGAAAAATGCTCCATCTTTAGTGTTAGCGGGAGTAATAGTGCTCTATATTTTATATCAGTAGATGGAATTGTGCCCCATTGTTGATGTCAGTGGCAGGAATAGTACCCCCTTGATGGTACCAGTGGGAAGAAATGTGCACCATCTTTAGTGATAGTGGAAGAAATAGCGTTCTGTAGTTTATATCAGTGGGATAAATTATGCCCCATTGTTGGTGTTAGTGGGTGGAATAGTGCCCCAAGGGCCAGATAAAGGCAATCAAAGTGCTGCAGTTTGGATACTACTGCCTTAAACTGCCTATACAAGGTCTGATCATTATACAGAATTTATGACCTAATCGTCCTATAGCCAAGCCATGAAAATACATGATCTGATATCCAGCTGATGTTTACCACATCTGCCTGTGTGTATTGTCCTTATAAAACTTTTTTTTTATTGTTCCTCTCACAATCCCTAGGCTCCACTGCCATTGAATCTTAATTTGGCAGGGCCTTCCATTGCTATTACAATTTCTACACTGGTGGCAAAACCAAATATATTCCATTTTTATTATGACACTCCACAATAACACATGGTGCCTAACAACACCACTTCTTTGATGGAAAATAAGCATAAAGTCTTTCTCTGATCTAATTATCTAGGTATTCAGGAGAAGCACACTTGCCAGGAATTAGTGTTTGATTTAGTATGCAAATGCAGTCTTTAATTAGCTTGTTTAATCATGTCACTAATTAAATGCAGGGAGCGATACAGCTAAATTGTGCTCTTGTTGAAAAGCAGGACTGGAAAGCAAGGTGGGTGAAAGATAATTAATAAGATTACTAAACAATGACAGTTAAGAGCTCATCTCCATTAATATTGCTTCTCATTAGAGCCTTCTATAACTAGGGTTACTGGTTCAGTCATAAATCCAGACACTTGCTAATACGCACACATGGCTTCATGGCAAGACCTGGTACAATTGCATGCAGTCACCAGTCAGTATTGTTAGGAAAATATGACAGGCTTAAATAAGAACTTAGGCGATATGTCCATAAATATTCAATTTAAAAATCCTACTTTGTTATGGTTGCTTAAATGACAGAAACTGACAGGTCAGATATTTACTGATAGTAGAATGTCACACTGTATTCAGTGTGATTAAATGTATATATATGATTGAATATAAATATATATGGCCAGCAGTGGCAGAGTTTAATTTGCTAAGAAAAATAATTGTAACCTCAAGAGTAGAGCCCTTAGGGCTCATTCACACTCTTGTGTTGCGGCAATGCATGGCAATGCACGTTATATGCATAGGTTCAATGTGTTGCTATTCATTCTAAATGATACCCCAATACACCTCGCTGACCGCAATGGGTTAAATGGGGTTTTCATTAAGAAGTAGAGAACTGCAATGTAAATGCTGACTTTGCAAAGAGAACGTTTGCCTAATGTAAGTAATATGTTAATGCTTTAATCACTGATAATGTATAAGAGAAAAACAAAGTAGATTTTTTGCTTGCACATGATTGAGTAAGCCCTGGTTCACACATGTGTTCGGGACCCACGGGCGGGTGCCATTGGTTCTAATGGCATGCCGCCCGCACTGGAAAACGCAACCATACTGGGAACCGAGGTTCCCGTGTGGGCTGCCTTTTCAGAAGTGCAGGGCTCTCATGGCCGTGCAAAACGCGGCCCACACGGCCGCATATATGTGAACCAGGGGTAAGCTAAGTCGTCATTCTCTACTCCTTTAGTAAATTACCTCTTTGAGGGTATTGACTCAACTAAGGACTAAAGAAAAAAGAAGTTCCCTTAGGGAAGTGCTTTTTTGAGCTAAAGAAACAATTTTTGTATGTCAACAAATGTACGAGCAACAACAATAAAAAAGGATGGTGTAAAAACGCTGGTGTGTATATAAAATGTGTGTGTGCGTGTGTATGAATTTATGTATGTATGTATGTATGTATGTGTGTATATATACAGTTGTGTTCAAAATAATAGCAGTGTGTTGAAAAAAGTGAATAAAGCTCAAAATCCTTCTAATAGCTTTTATTTCCATACACACAAATGCATTGGGAACACTACACATTCTATTCCAAATCAAAACATGAAGAAAAACAGATCAAATTTGTGTTGTTCCTCTAAATAAATTGAAGAAAAGTGAACATTAGACTGTTCAAAAAATAGCGGTGTTTGTATTCTTCTTTACAAACTCAAACATTCACTATATAAACTGAAAAATGTTTGAAGATTTTGCTTTCCTTTGAATCACTTAATTAATATTTAGTTGTATAAGCACTGTTTCTGAGAACTGCTGTACATCTGTGTTGCATGGAGTCAACCAACTTCTGGCACCTGTGAACAGGTATTCCAGCCCAGGATGATTGGACTACATTCCACAGTTCTTCTCTATTTCTTGGTTTTGTCTCAGAAACTGCATTTTTGATGTCATCCCACAAGTTTTCTATTGGATTAGGATCCGGGGATTGGGCTGGCCACTCCATAAAGTCAATCTTGTTGGTCTGGAACCAAGATGTTGCATGTTTACTGGTGTGTTTGGGGTCATTGTCTTGTTGGAACACCCATTTCAAGGGCATTTCCTCTTCAGCATAAGGCAGCATGACCTCTTCAAGTATTCTGATGTATTCAAACTGATCCATGATCCCTGGTATGCGATAAATAGGCCCAACACCGTAGTATGAGAAACATCCCCATATCATGATGCTTGCGCAACCATGCTTCACTGTCTTCACAGTGTACTGTGGCTTGAATTCAGTGTTTGGGGGTCGTCTGACAAACTGTCTCCGGCCACTAGACCCAAAAAGAACAATCTTACTTTCATCAGTCCACAAAATGTTGCGCCATTTCTCTTTAGGCCAGTCAATGTGCTCTTTGGCAAATTGTAACCTCTTCAGCACATGTCTTTTTTTCAACAGTGGGACTTTGCGGGGACTTCTTGAAGATAGCTTGGCTTCACATAGGCGTCTTCTAATTGTAACAGTACTCACAGGTAACTTTACACCTTCTTTGATCTTCCTGGAGCTGATTGTTGGCTGAGTCCTTACCATTTTGGCTATTCTTCTATCCATTCAAATGGTAGTTTTTCGCTTTCTTCCACGTCTTTCAGGTTTTGGTTGCCATTTTAAAGCATTTGCGATCATTTTAGCTGAGCAGCCTATCATTTTCTGCACTTCTTTATATGTTTTCCCCTCTCCAATCAACTTTTTAATCAAAGTACGCTGTTCTTCTGAACAATGTCTGGAACAACCCATTTTCCTCAGAATTTCAGAGAGAAATGCACTGTAACCAGCATGCACAACATTTGCTGCCTTCCTTCCTTAAATAAGGGCAATAATTGCCACCTGTTTTTCAAAGAATGAATTACCTCACTAATAGAACTCCACACTGCTATTATTTTGAACATGCCCCTTTCAATTAGTGATTCAATTACACAGAATCAGCAGCATGCATGTCATGACTGTTGGGTCTGTTGGATTTCTATTACTCTACTACACCTGCTAGTAAATTATTTGCCATGTAGAAATATCATTTCTACCAAAAACAGTGATTGATCAGGTGAATGATGTCTGACTGCTATTATTTTGAACACAACTGTATGTATATATATATATATATATATATATATATACACACACACATATATATATATATATATATATATATATAAAAAATAAACAATATTCTTTTAGTTCTGCATTGAAACATGCTGCAACTAGTAACAGAAGGAAGAATGAAACTGTAAAGCATTATTTTCCATACTGCATGTATAGGCTTTATTAATTTATTATTATGAACAAATTACTATGTAGCTCTACTAAACAATATGATCTAATTTGCAGTTTATAAACCGAGACGTCTGTATGCATTTTTTGTTGTCTTTTGTTTACATTGGATTTCAGGTTGAACTACATACATATTGAATTGAGTTAATAAAAGTCATTAAATGTAATATTTCATACATTTTACTAGTGATGGGCTGAACACCCCCGTGTTTGGTTTGTGGTCGAATATTCAAACCTAATGAAGGTTCGACTGTGAACTACAAACTCATTGCAAGTCTATGGCACTTGAACTTGTAAATTCAGAAGTGCCCATTTTTGAAGTTATTGGCCATAAAACGGGTATGGGGACTCTGGTACTTCCCTAAGGGCAGTGGTATCCCGAGGCAGGTGCGGGGGGTGCGGTTCACACTGGGTGACACCGACCGCACGGGGTGACACCAGACCCGCTTCACAAAAAGGTAAGTTGTAAAGCAAGCCATCCCTGCAGGATGGATCCGATCCTCGTCGGCATGCAACCTATACGGGGTGACACCAGACCCGCTCCAAGAAAAGATAAGTTGTAAAGAAAGCCGATGATCACCGCATGATGCATCGGATCTGCGGATTGAGTATAATGGATCGGAGTCCGATCCTTTATGCTCAACCCGCAGATCCGATCCATTCCGCGTGGATCGCCGGAGGGGGGGTCACCAAGTGTTACTGCACTGGGTGGCATGAACAGGAGCCAGGCGCTGTGTAGTTTTATGATAGAAATAATACACCTTGTATGGAGGTGTGCCTTTAATAAGTCATATGGTAAAACAATAATAAATAACCAGCCTGTGGCTTTAGGAAGCCAGGTTCCAAGATGGACGGCCCGTCCGCTCAGAGGGAAGCAGTGGAGTAGAATGCCTGTCAGTGCAGGGACCACGTTTACCCGACGTCCCAGCGTCCTGGATGACGTCACCACAATGTGGAGAGACGGAGGGGGGGAACTCTTGCTGGAGCCGCAGCTTTAGAAGGAAGAGGCCGGTTGCTGGGACAACATGTTTCGCGCGCATGCGCTTTGTCAAGTCTCACAGCGCCTGGCTCCTGTTCATACCTCCCACAAACCGATGTGTTTTTACCATGCCAGCAGTGAGTTTTTTCCCCACCAATCATAGTTGACATATACCATTCACTTATTTCCTTTGGGACACATCTGTGCGCTTTTATCCAGACCGTTCTGCACTGGGTGGCACCTACCCTAGGGGCGCCTCTGCCTAAGGGACATGAATCAATGAAAAAAAAAAGTCATAAAGTATTGTCCTTAAAGGGATTTCTCTTTTCTTTTTACTTTAAGCAATGAAAAATGACTGCTCTTTAACTATCATACCTGGGGGGTCCTCTTAAGCTACCTGCAAAGTTGCACATCTGTACAATGTATAGAACCTGCCATTTTCATAAAAAAAAGCATGTGGTTCCCCCTCCCAATCCATACCAGACTTGTTAGGTCTGGTAGAAAGGTTAGGAGGGATTCCATAATAAAAAAAAGTTTTTTAAAAAGTGCGTGGGGTTCCCCCTAAAAGCCCTACCAGGACCTTTAGGTCTCCCCTAAATTCCTACAAGAACCTTGATCCGAGCCGAGGCATGGCAGGGCAGGAAAGGGTGGGGGCATCGAGGACTCCCTCTTCAGCTTACAAGGCCACGTGCCCTCGGCATTTGGACGGCGTTTATGGCCATGCAGATGGGGACAAGGGTCTGCAGGTAGGGGGGATCATTAGCATCAGGGTACCCCTTTAAATAAGAAGGCACCCTGATGCTGCTCCCCCCTTGTGAATGAGTAAGAGGTACTTGTACCCCTACCCATTCACATTACCTATTCACCATTTTTGGGAGATGGGGTTCCCCTTAAAAGTCCTACCAGGCCTCAAGGAGCTGGTATGGCTTTTAGGGGGTACCCACTCAAGAAAAAATGTTTTACTTCTTAACCTTTCTACCAGACCTAAAGGGCCTGTATGGATTTTTGAGGGTTTTTTTATGTTATTTTAAAAATATTATTATTTATTTATTTAATTTTTTAGGGAGAGTATTCTCCCTTCTGTCTTTGGCAGGTTCCAGTAACACTACACAAGGCTGCTGTGTAAGCAGCATTATATAGTGTGGGCCATTGTTGTGGTGGTTTATGTAAGGATATATATTATTTATAAAGGGCGTGTCCCTTTCCCTTAGATGAAATATTACAGTGCCTCCAGCCGTTAAAATACGGCAAATATTTAGTAAACCAATAATTTGGACACCTTGATAATTTGATCACCACTTATTATTATACCTTGAATTCTTTTAGCCAATATGATTTCGTACCATACACACAAAATTTGCCTTATAATAGATAAATATAAAAATTTATTTATGTACAAAAATTATATATATATTAACACAAAACGCAAAAGACTGGTGATAAATGAATATTGGTACACACAATCAAAAATATATCCTACCAATGTAAGACACACTAATAATGTCTCTAACTAATTACATCAATCACAAATTTAAATGATATGATATTTATTAAATTTATTAATAATTAATAATTTCGAATATCTCAAAGGTTATATTCTTACATGCCGTGGCCATAGGCCTGCAAGAAGTAAGCCCTTGATATATGATACTCTGGTTATTAATATTCAATAAATTATGAAATATGGAAAAATTTATAATATGGCAATCAACAATTTTTTTTTAACAGTAACACAGTATCTGACTACATATATCTAACTATCCAATATTGTTGTAATACACTACGGTAATTTTTATGATTCTACACAACAGAGGAAATAATTAATACAAAATCAAATAAACATCTCACCACACCCGGACGTCAGACTAGGCAACTCTCCCGTGGATTTAGCTGGCAGTGGAACGCCTTTAGACTGATATATAGGCAAGTGAGAGATTCAATAGGGGAGAATGTAGGAAGTTATAAGTTTAGAGGTTTAAAGTTTTAGGAAGTTTGAAAAGATGGAAGAGTAGTTATTTCAGCAGAGATCTTCTTCAGATGTCAGGTCTTTCCATGAGGTCTTATGAGGGTTCTTCTTTTTCATGAGGTTTTTTTTTATGTTACAGCACATGGGCTTTTTATATCCACTAGTCCATTGTTCTAAGATACCTTCCCACCAGGCTTCCTGATTGGCTAGTTGAGAAATGTGTATACATAAGCTATTTCTCACCTGCCCGCCAGGTGGCGGTCATGTATCACAGAACAATGTGAGTATTTGAGATGACTCATACCTTGGGTGGAATCTTCAGGTAATTTCAGGAATAAAATATACGGCTCTATCCAGATATAGCAGTGATCATACCTATGATATTCTAAATAGGGACCATGGAATATAGGTGTATATTCGGTTATTCCTCCTTGAAGTATCATCCTGTTTGTTTCCTGATAAGACATGTAACTAATGCTAGTTTATAATACATCTTACTTCCCATCATCTCAATACTCAAGTTAGTGATATATAGTTCCCATTGCTGAGTATTTAGTGGTGTTTAAAGTCTATGACATCTTATTTATAATCTGTTTTTGTAGTACATTTTTGTAATGATATACAGTGAACTTTTAAACTTAAATGTCCTGAATTTCACCCCTTGGTTTCAGCATCAACATTTCCTCTGTGTAGGGAAAAAATCTCTGTTTGCCTAGCCCTTGTATCGGACTCATGGTAAACAATTGTTAATGCTTTCACCCTTGGTGAACAATAGTAGATAGTAATAGTTTCAGAGGTTTGTTGGTTCATCACACTCTACAGGTTTTGGTTAAGCTTTCAAACAGTTGAGTTCCCGTCTCATTATTGTTGAAATGTTTACAAGTCAGAGTCCTATGTGTTTGACTTTCTGTAGATGCATTCTTCTCACTTCCATATACAAATAGCCCTTGTTGACAGTTTAAACAATCCCATTGTCTTGGAAAAGTCTTAATTCCCTGTTCTCTTCAGTTCTTTAACTAGAATTCTTGAAGGTTTAACCAAGACAAAATTAACTCTTAACATCCGGTTCTGCTGAGCTGTTGGCTATATAACATTATGTCTTGATAAAAGTCATATTTTTGACATGATTCCAAAAGCCCACAACAAAATCCCCCTTTGTTTTTGGGGTACAGGCACGTGTATAGGGGTGTCTGTATCGAAAAACATGAGTGAGGCTTTTGGCTAGAGTGATTGTTCGTCTTCTCCGGTGAAGGGAATGAAATAATAAAAAAAAATTTCCGATAATAAAATGGTAGCGGTCATGCTGGTTGTTCCTCAACTTGACTCGGCGTCTTTAGATGGACACTTCCGATGACGATCCTGGTCTTGTGATGAGGCCGGCCTGGCCTGACACATCCACCTTGGGGTCCATGGGTCCTCCGCACGACAGGTCTCTTAGACGGTCTCCTAGGCGGGTCTTTTCCTCTGGACTGGCCCTTGGTGGCCTGGGACATCAGGTTATCGTCTCCGGATCGATCTCTGGCATCTGGTCTTTCCCACAGGACATTATAGCTTCCTTCTAGGGTCCGGTCATTGACACCTCCGATCGCCGGTCTGGTCATAGTCTGGGCCTTCCTTTCTAAATTATTAAAATGAACAGTTTGAGTAATGGATATACATAAAATTATGTTACTGGATCCTGTAAGGCAAAAGATGAATTATATGTTTAAAGGAAATTTAATAATGATCTCAATATCTCCAGATAGGAATTGGTGGGTTCAGTCTTCCAACAACTGCAATTGAGACTTCGGATGGCAAGCACGTAATTGGTTAATGTGCACCCATCTATCACTGATTTCACCATACCGTGTCACCTGCAATTTATATGCGACCGGAGAGATTTTATCAATGATAGAGAACGGACCTTTCCAAGATGGAAGGAATTTCCGTTCCTTGATCTGGTCTCTTGCAAAGTTGTATAGATAGACCTTGTCACCAATCTCATATTCCTTCTTGGAGGTTTTGAGATCATAGTATGTCTTAGCACTAGTTGCAGCTCTTTCCAAATTTCGCTGGGCAAAGGCAAAAGCATATTGCAGATGTTTACGTAAATCCTCTATGTACTGGTGTGTGGTGGTAGCATTGATCAAATTTTGATCTGTAGTGCGATACAATAAGTGCTGGGGCAGTACCATCCGTCTACCTGTCATCAGTTCAAAAGATGACATTTTTGTAACTGTATTCGGAGTAGCCCTCAACGCCATCAGGACCAGCGGGAGTTTGACATCCCAATCTTTACCTGTTTCCTTAACAAATTTCTTAAGGACATTAACGATGGTCTGATTGTATCGTTCTACACCACCACTAGAGGCTGGCCGATAGGCGATATGCAATTTCCTTTTAACCCCCAAAATTTTCCACAATTTGGCCATCACTTCGCTAGTGAAGTGTGATCCTCTATCAGACTCTATCCTCTGAGGTAAACCAAAACGAGAAAATACATGATTTATTAGCAATGCAGCACATGTCTCGGAGCTATTATTTGGTGCTGGTATACATTCGACATACTTGGTGAATAAACATGTAACTGTTAACATATACCGATTTCCTCGTGAAGATTTTGTTACTGGCCCAATAAAATCCATCTGAAGGTCTGACCAAGGCATACATATCCCCCTCTTCTGGAGAGGTGCTCTGTGAGTTGGCTTGGTAGGTTGAAATTGGGGACATATTAGGCAACCTTGGCAGTATTCCTTCACATCACGTAACATATGAGGCCAGTAGGCATAATCCCGCAGGATCTCATACGTGATCTTCTCTCCACGATGACCGGAAGTGGGAGCATCATGGGCATGCTGTAGCATCAAACCTCTAAATTTAAGTGGGACGACCCATTGTTGTACGCCACCCTTTGAGGTTCGTATCAACAATCCCTGGTATAAAGAGAATTGGGATTTGGATTTCATTAAGATACGTAAATCCTCCTTCCCACTACATACTTCCTTATTTATGGGATTTTGGTTGGGATCTTCTATATGACTATAAAACAAGCCAATTATTGGGTCTTCTTTTTGGGCAGTAATTAAATCCTCACTAGGAGAATCGTGACTCCACTGTAATGCATTCGGATCACCAGCTGTTCTGGCCTGTTGCCTGGTGACAGCTTCAATCTGTACGGTACCTAAAAATTGGTCAATGTCTATCAGTTCACCGGTGATTGCCCCTTCCTTGGCTAGAGAATCGGCCAGATCGTTCCCTTCTTTCTCGGCACCTAGAACCTTGGAGTGGCCTTTGGTCTTCTTGAAGTGCAGGGTGAGATCATTGGACCTTACCAGTTCATCGATGTGACAAAAGAGCTTACCATGTTTCACGGGTTTGTGATTACTCTTGTTCATGTTGTTTCGCTTCCACCTAGGGAAATACTCCACAAAACTATTCCTGACATAATTGGAATCGGTTATGATGGCACACTCTCTGATGTTGAACTCTATAGCCATCTCAACTGCTCTAAGAATTGCAGTAAGTTCAGCAACCTGACTGCTTTTTGGTCCAAGTTTGTATCCCACAGAAATTGGGGTGACACCTTGGGTCCAAACGATTCCAATACCTGCCACTAGTTGGAGCTGTTCCCCATCCTTGTGATGAAAAGCACAACCATCCACATATACACACGGCAGCTGTTTACAGTATTCTTCATCGTAAACCTTGTAGGGAGAGAACAGTTGTTCTTCCAGAAAGTCAGTGTCCGGGGCCTCCATAACAGGCGTAGTTGCGGAACAATCATGGAGCTCGGCTAGGCCCTGGGCTACTGGACTTTCCTTGTTCTGTTTGTACCGAATTTCAAGAGGCCACCCTTGCAAAGACAAAGTCCAAGCAGTGATGCGGCTATTAGACACATTTCCTCCCTTGATACGTTCACTCTTTAAATACTGTAAAGGCTGGTGTGCCGTTTCAACAATGATTCTCTCTCCCTGAATGTAACTGCGAAAATTCTGTAATGCCCACACGGTGGACAATAGAGCTTTTTCACAGTCACTGAACTTTACTTCAACCGGGGACAAAGTTTTACTGGCATAGGCAATCACCTTACTGACATCATCACGTTTCTGGTAAAGAACAGAACTCATACTTACCTGCGTAAACCCTGTCTCTAGATAGAAATTTTTACCCCCTTCGGGATATCCGAGACACGGCGCTTGTGTGAGACGTTCCTTTAATTCCTTCATGGCGTCCTCCTGTTTCTTACCCCACGACCATTCGACATCCTTCTTCAGTAGGTGAAGCAGTGGCTTGCTTATCTCGGCGTAATTGTCAATAAACTTACGCGAGTAGTTTACCATACCTAGGAATGATCTCAATTCTTTAAGGTTAGTAGGGACTTTACAGTTCAGAACCGCCTCAACTTTCTTCTTTTGTGGGTTCAAACCTTCAGCAGTAACTTCATGGCCTAGGAAGTTTACCTTCGTGCGACACCACTGGGCTTTTTGTAAGGACAGTTTTACTCCTGCTGCTTTTAATTGGCCCAGGACATGCCGAAGTTCTGTAATGTGTTTGGCCATATCAGTACTTTTGATCAGGATATCGTCCACATATGCCAACGTCCCCCTTTCGAAGGCGTCTGGCATGGCCTTGTGCATGAACACAGCAAATTCATGTCCGGAATTTATGAATCCGAAAGGCATTCGTACCCAACAATATTGTCGATTCCCAAAACTGAAGGCCAGTTTGTATTGGTCTTCCTCACTCACCTTTATGGTCCAATACCCCTGTGCACAATCTAAAGCTGTGAAAACTTGGGATCCTTGGAGCTGGGCGAGACACTGGTCTATGTATGGGACAGGCCATCCTGACATGTACACACGTTTGTTTAGCTGACGGAGATCAGCGCACAAACGCCATTGTCCATTGGGTTTTAAGATACCCAGGATCGGGTGGTTGTAGGAGCTGTGGATGGGCCTAATTATACCCCTTTCATGTAACTTCCTGATAATCTCAGCTAGAGATTCATAGGAAGCTAATGGTAACCTATACTGTCTTACGAATACTGGTGGGGCATCTGGATCTGTTTGGATCCTAGCGATGTGTAGGTCAGTAGTCCCACAATCGTAAGAATCCTTGGCAAAGATCTCTTGGAATTCAAGGAGAAGCTCTCGGAGCAATTGTCGGTCGAGATCACTGGCACACGCGTCGGCGAGGGCCACCATCTCTTCCACTAACTCCTTGAATCCAGGAAAGCTTTCCGGCTGACCTATCTCATATGCCTCTTCAAGTTTCGTGGTGAGGTCATTGGGTATGTGATGTGTGTGTGTGTTCTCCTGCCATCCAGGTTCTTTGGGGTACTCTTGTTCTTTGATTGGGTGATCAAAGACAATTGATGTCTCTTCGACTCGACAGGTGCCATCTTTAGAATCGAATGGATAAATGGACTCTATGGTGAAAATACCCTCTGGTAATGAATGGAATGTTTGTTCAATTAATTGTTCCTCCGACAAATATTCATCGGGGATGAGTCCAATCACCTGGTTAGTAACCCCAAAGGTATAATATTCAGTCTCTACCGCTAGACCAATAAGGGTCTCTTTGGGTAAGACGATGTCCTGATTGGACAGATTATGTACGTAAATGTACATCGGGGATTGATGTGTGTTGACTAGGGGCGTGTGTGTAATGTTCAGTCCCTCCCCCTGCATTTTATGGGAGAGGCATACTAATGCATCTGACCCCTTCAGTCTATGTCCCTTTTTAACTTGGATGGGGAGTATGAAATTATTTATGCCCTTAGGAATTGTAATCTTTTGGGCTACCTGGACTTCAACAGCATAAGGCATCTGTTGCTGGGATTTTAAAGCTAAGTCCAGATTTTGGTCTTTTTCGGGGTCCCCCTTTAGTCGACTCCATAAACAGTCATTAATTAGGTCGACTTGCATTGCAAAGCGATGTAATATATCGTTGCCAAAATCAATTTTAGTTTGGGAATTATCCAAGACTAGGAACACATGGGCGGCTGTTTTGTTTCCTACAGTGACGTTTAAGAGACACCTAGCCATTGAATTGTGATCATCAGAGTCATCAAGGGAGTCTGAAATCCAATGACGCTGAGGTGTGGAGAAACGGATCATTTCCATTTCGGTCAGGTGTTTTATCAACCCATGGCTTACAAAGCTGTGTTCCTGTCTCAAATCTAGTTTGGCATATTTTGACCTATTAAGACCATTTATCCGGATGGGGATAAACAAGTCGCTGTTAACCCTTTCAATACCTGTCAAGAATTGGGTATGATCTCCCCCTTTTCTTGGTTTATCCTCCTGATGAAAAGATATCGTAAGGATGTCATCTTGGAGGGAAATATCTTTTATTTTATCTTGGGGAATTCTAAAAATGTGTTCCTCATCTCTTCTGATAGGGTTACAGTCATCAGGTTTGATAACCGTTACATCAGGAAGTTGGCTGTTCCTGAAATGGATTTCTAATGATCCAGGCCTTTCTTCCACCAGGTGGCAGTGTTGTCGGGAATGGGGAGTTTTAAGTTTCCCATATTTAATTGGGGTATTTACCTGTGACCACAGGACTTGGTTCACACAATCAACTATGGTGTTCAGCCTTTTTAGGAAGTCCATCCCAATTATCATGTGGTGCTGTGATATGCTAGCAATGATGATGGGGTGTCTCAGTTCCTTATTACCCAGTTTCAGTTTAAGCCAGGCGGTACCCATGACTTGTAAAGGGTCTCCACCTACACCAATCAATGAGCTGTCAAAACTTTTAAGTCTTGGCTTGGTGGGCATGACATTCGCCACTTTGTCAAAATGCTCCTGTGACATGATGGTTGCTTGGGATCCAGTGTCTATTAAGCCGACAATCGAAAGATCACTGGCATCCTGCACCTGCACCGTGGCATAATATCTCCCATCAGATTCAGTCAGCTCACACATGAAATTAGTGTGGTTGAAGATCTGTGGGCCCTTCAATAACATATGACTGGCTCTTATCTCACCGCATGTGGTGGACACATTACCCTTATCCTCCCTGGTGGGATTCTTGGACTGTCTCAAGACAGAAGCACAACTAGAAGTTGGTGCTCCGTCTGGCTTGTCAATCCCGACGACTTCCGATGCCGCGACTATATTAGGGGCAATAGATGGACACTGAAAAACAGGAGAATCATTAATAACCAACAACTGGTCCCCCTTTGCCTGAGAACTAGCTTCTCCATTAGTAGGCGTGTCAGGGACGGGGCACACATCTCCTGTCATTTGACTCAGTGTCCTCCCCTGTTGGTTTAAGGCTTGGTTGTCTGTTAATTCTGTGACCCTTGGTTGGTCACAGGAGCTGCTCCTAAAAAAGGATTGGATGGAAATTGAGTGGCAAGCCTGTCCATCTGTTCAGCCATTTTGCTGACCTGTGCCTCTATTTGTCCAATACGCTCAGAGGAGTCATTCTGTTGATTCTCCCTCTTCTTATACTTGCGCTTGTATTTTGGACGAGACTGGTAATGAGACTCAGAGTCAGAACTACTGCTCTGATCCCGACGCCATTGTTCTCTCTGAGGTTTTGGGGTCTCCCTGTTATTAAAGGGAGCCTGGGGTACTGTATCCCCCCTTTGAGCCTGAGGGTGTTCTTGGCGTGGAGGAAATCTTTGGAAATCGGAGTTTTTATTAAAATTGGGATTCTTATTGTAATTATGGTTCCTGTTGAAATTGGGGTTCCCATAAAAATTCCCATGTTGGTTTTGGCGAGGATAATAGAACCTCTGAGGATACCATTGCCTCCTTTGATTCTCATCACTGTACTGGCCCTTACCATACTTTTTATTCTTCTCACTTCCACTACCGTAGTTCCCTGGCTTTTGTCTATCCTTTCTCACCCACTGGTTTTGGGGTGCAAAGTTATGGACCTCCTTCACTTGCTGGGCTTGAGGTACAAATCTAGGGGAACCATTGGTTTTACCCCCACGGACTACTTCCGCATATGATTTCTTCTCTGCCTGCACCTTTGGATTTGGAGGGGAAACGGTAGTGGCTGCTACTATCTTGGGGCTATTTTTAGGTTCTCTTTTTATCCCGCCCTCACTGGACTGTTGGATCGAGAATAAATAGTCACTCTCTCTTACCAACCAATCAAGAGAGCATCCCTTTCTGTAATCCTTTGCAAGTCCCAATTTTATGTAAGCAGGTAATGCTTCATAGAATAGTGTCTTGAATTCTGGCTGGTTAGGATTGGGATCCTTTTCAGCCAGGAAATAGGCATTTCTGAGGACAGCCAGAAATTCTGCAGGGCTTTGGTGAGGACCACACTTTAAATTGTAGGCCGCAGCCTTGGCAGAGGTTACAGTTTTATAAGGCCCAAATTCCATGTGGCACTTATGTTTAACCTCTCTCCAGGACTGATTGGAATAGGCCCTCAAGGTCTCAAAGAATTGCCGGTATTTCTCCTCAAACACCCATGGCAGCAATTCTATTTTGGTGTGGTCATCTCTAATGCCCAGAATCTCTAACGTCTGTTCATATGTTTTCATGTGTTCGGTGATTTCAAGGGACCCTTTCTTAGAAAACATAGGAACAGTGTCCTTCAGGAACTTAATGACCTTTGGGGTGTCATATCTCCTGAATGACCCCTGGGATTTCCCTTCCTGCCTATATGAAACCTCATATCTTTCTTCAGAGCGCTCTGGAGTGTATCTTGAAAGCTTAGGAGGTGACCTATATTCTGACCCTGACTCACTATCAGATACTTCGCTGTGATGCGGGTATCTCCGCTCATCAGCCTCTGGCTTGACTGGGTTGGTCCGTCTTTGGACCCCAGAATTTATTTGGGCCGTCAACCTTATAATCTGCTCCTCCAGAGTTTTCTGCTCAGATTTTATCAAGGTAAGTTCTGACTGGTCATGCTTATCCCCTGGGTGAACTTTAATTTTGACAGGAGATAACCTCTCTGATCTGAAGTACTCCACCTCATCTTTCAAGTCCTGATACTTCTTTTGAAGTTGTTTTAATTCCTGAAAGTTTCTTTCATACAGGTCCTGAGCACTTCGAAAGTCTCCGACCAATCTATCATAATGTTTCTCGGATTCGTCTAAACGAATACCGGCATGACCAAGCTTCCCTTTCAAAGACTCAATGTCAAGATTTTTGCTTTCTAACAAGAGGCGGGCCTCTGACAACTCTTCCCTTAGAATCCTGGTCTGCTGGGCAGCTCCAGCGGTCATGAACCATAACATGGGCCAAGCTTCTAGGAGAAGTCTGTCACGGCCTCTATCACTTTCTGCTCCAGCAAATGCCATTAAAAACCCAACAACCTGGCCCTTTTGGTTAAACAGGTCCTCAAAGGTGCCCATGGCCTGCTCTTTCTCTTCATCCACAAATTCATTATTGCTATCCCCCAAATTCAATTTCTTGCGGAGATAATTTATTACTTCATTTTCAACATACTTCTGCCAAGCACCGGCAGCTTTCCGAGCTGGCTTCATAACTTCCTGCTCAATGCCTTGAGCCGCCATATTTTCCTCGTTATGCTTGGAAGAGGTGGATCCGTGATTACTGGATGCCATTTTGATACAAAATATATGTTTGATAAAGTGTACAAATATACAATCACCAGTGCGTTTTGTGTTATGGTACGATTTCTATGGATCTCAGCAGTGCCTCCAAATTTATGTTGTGGTGGTTTATGTAAGGATATATATTATTTATAAAGGGCGTGTCCCTTTCCCTTAGATGAAATATTACAGTGCCTCCAGCCGTTAAAATACGGCAAATATTTAGTAAACCAATAATTTGGACACCTTGATAATTTGATCACCACTTATTATTATACCTTGAATTCTTTTAGCCAATATGATTTCGTACCATACACACAAAATTTGCCTTATAATAGATAAATATAAAAATTTATTTATGTACAAAAATTATATATATATTAACACAAAACGCAAAAGACTGGTGATAAATGAATATTGGTACACACAATCAAAAATATATCCTACCAATGTAAGACACACTAATAATGTCTCTAACTAATTACATCAATCACAAATTTAAATGATATGATATTTATTAAATTTATTAATAATTAATAATTTCGAATATCTCAAAGGTTATATTCTTACATGCCGTGGCCATAGGCCTGCAAGAAGTAAGCCCTTGATATATGATACTCTGGTTATTAATATTCAATAAATTATGAAATATGGAAAAATTTATAATATGGCAATCAACAATTTTTTTTTAACAGTAACACAGTATCTGACTACATATATCTAACTATCCAATATTGTTGTAATACACTACGGTAATTTTTATGATTCTACACAACAGAGGAAATAATTAATACAAAATCAAATAAACATCTCACCACACCCGGACGTCAGACTAGGCAACTCTCCCGTGGATTTAGCTGGCAGTGGAACGCCTTTAGACTGATATATAGGCAAGTGAGAGATTCAATAGGGGAGAATGTAGGAAGTTATAAGTTTAGAGGTTTAAAGTTTTCGGAAGTTTGAAAAGATGGAAGAGTAGTTATTTCAGCAGAGATCTTCTTCAGATGTCAGGTCTTTCCATGAGGTCTTACAGTTGTGACCAAAATTATTCAACCCCCAATGCTGTAAAGGGGTTTAGGGACTATAGTGTACATTTGGAATTGTATTCAGAATCAAATCCTACAAGGACGTTGTAACTACCCAAATGCAACTAAAATGACATCAATTGTTTATGTAATACAGTAGTAAATGGTTCTTATGTGGTTTCTTCATTGCCACAATTATTCAACCCCTTAAAGACTACCACTCTGAAGAACAGAGGTTCATACAGGTGCTTTCCATCAGGTATTGAAAACACCTGTGGATGTCACCGAGCAGCAATCAAGCATAATAAGCACCAATTAGGCAGCTTTAAAATGACTGTGATACTCAGCTCCTTCTAGACATTTACTGGTGTGGTTACAAACATGGTGAAGGCAAGAGAATGGTCCAGGAAGACAAGAGAAGAGGTGATTTCTCTTCACAGGAAGGGCAATGGCTATAAGAAGATTGCAAAGATGTTAAACATACCAAGAGACACCTTAGGAAGCATCATTCGCAAATTCAAGGCAAAGGGCACTGTTGAAACGCTACCTGGTCGTGGCAGAAAGAAGATGCTGACTTCGACTGCTGTGCGCTACCTGAAGCGTAGAGTGGAGAGAAGTCCCCGTGTGACTGCTGAGGAACTGAGAAAAGATTTGTCAGATGTGGGTACAGAAGTTTCAGCCCAGACAATAAGACGCACACTGCGTAATGAAGGCCTCCGTGCCAGAACTCCCAGGCGTACCCCCTTGCTGTCTCCAAAGAATAAGAAGAGTATGCCAAAAGCCATGTGGACAAACCACAAAAGTTGTGGGATAGTGTTCTGTGGACTGATGAAACAAAATTAGAACTGTTTGGGCCCATGGATCAACGCTATGTTTGGAGGAGGAAGAACAAGGCCTTTGATGAAAAGAACACCTTGCCTACTGTGAAGCATGGTGGAGGGTCAATCATGCTTTGGGGCTGTTTTGCTTCTGCAGGTACAGGGAAGCTTCAGCGTGTGCAAGGTACCATGAATTCTCTTCAGTACCAGGAGATATTGGATGGAAACGTGATGCAGTCCGTCACACACCTGAGGCTTGGGAGACGTTGGACCTTTCAACAGGACAATGATCCCAAGCATACCTCCAAGTCCACTAGAGCATGGTTGCAGAGGAAAGGCTGGAACATTTTGGAGTGGCCATCGCAGTCACCAGACTTAAATCCGATTGAGAACCTCTGGTGGGACTTAAAGAAAGCAGTTGCAGTGCGCAAGCCTAAGAATGTGACTGAACTGGAGGCCTTTGCCCATGAAGAATGGGCGAAGATACCCGTAGATCGCTGCAAGACACTTGTGTCAAGCTATGCTTCACGTTTAAAAGCTGTTATAACTGTAAAAGGATGCTGTACTAAGTACTAAGATTGAATGTCACTTGGGGGTTGAATAAAACTGATAATGCTGTGAGCACAGAAAAGACATTTGTGGTTATTTCATTATAACTGTTATGTTATATTTGTCTGACCTACAAGTGCCTCTTTAATGTAAATGTAAGCAAGATGACTGAATGATCAAAAGCAATGTCAAACTGGCCAAAACACTCAATTTCAGTGGGGGTTGAATAATTTTGGTCACAACTGTATGAGGGTTCTTCTTTTTCATGAGGTTTTTTTTTTATGTTACAGCACATGGGCTTTTTATATCCACTAGTCCATTGTTCTAAGATACCTTCCCACCAGGCTTCCTGATTGGCTAGTTGAGAAATGTGTATACATAAGCTATTTCTCACCTGCCCGCCAGGTGGCGGTCATGTATCACAGAACAATGTGAGTATTTGAGATGACTCATACCTTGGGTGGAATCTTCAGGTAATTTCAGGAATAAAATATACGGCTCTATCCAGATATAGCAGTGATCATACCTATGATATTCTAAATAGGGACCATGGAATATAGGTGTATATTCGGTTATTCCTCCTTGAAGTATCATCCTGTTTGTTTCCTGATAAGACATGTAACTAATGCTAGTTTATAATACATCTTACTTCCCATCATCTCAATACTCAAGTTAGTGATATATAGTTCCCATTGCTGAGTATTTAGTGGTGTTTAAAGTCTATGACATCTTATTTATAATCTGTTTTTGTAGTACATTTTTGTAATGATATACAGTGAACTTTTAAACTTAAATGTCCTGAATTTCACCCCTTGGTTTCAGCATCAACATTTCCTCTGTGTAGGGAAAAAATCTCTGTTTGCCTAGCCCTTGTATCGGACTCATGGTAAACAATTGTTAATGCTTTCACCCTTGGTGAACAATAGTAGATAGTAATAGTTTCAGAGGTTTGTTGGTTCATCACACTCTACAGGTTTTGGTTAAGCTTTCAAACAGTTGAGTTCCCGTCTCATTATTGTTGAAATGTTTACAAGTCAGAGTCCTATGTGTTTGACTTTCTGTAGATGCATTCTTCTCACTTCCATATACAAATAGCCCTTGTTGACAGTTTAAACAATCCCATTGTCTTGGAAAAGTCTTAATTCCCTGTTCTCTTCAGTTCTTTAACTAGAATTCTTGAAGGTTTAACCAAGACAAAATTAACTCTTAACATCCGGTTCTGCTGAGCTGTTGGCTATATAACATTATGTCTTGATAAAAGTCATATTTTTGACATGATTCCAAAAGCCCACAACACCATGGACTTTGGCCAATCATGGCTCTAACAGCGCATTGTGCTGTGATTCGCCAAGGCATTGCACCTGACCTGTGAGAGTGCAGTGCATTGTGAGGCACTCGGCGGGCAAACAGCCTACTGAATGCCTTTACCGTTTGTGTGTTCGGAAAACACACAAACAGCCGATGTTCGAGTCAAACTTATGTTCGACTCGAACATCAAGCCCAGCATTACTTATTACCAGCATGAGTGCCTAAATCTGTCTTGATTTTAGCCTCCTGTAATGTCTTGCATGAACTAGAAGAGGTAGAATCAGCATTTTGACCCACTCACAACTTTCTAAGGTAGCCCATTAGTCCATATTTTCGTTCAATCATGGGGTTAAACATAAAAAAACGGACTCAATTTCCCCACCCATAAGCCCTGCACAATCTATGAGAATATCAGATGAATTATCATCTATTTTTTTTTTTGCATGCTAGTCTCATATCAAAAGTGAAGAGGTTACTAAAGTTATGAAAATTCTTGTATGAAAGAATAAAAATTTGAAAGTGATGTAATGTATTTGCATTGTATTTTAAGATGAAAACTGTACTGATTAAACAAACAATCATATGATCTAGTATTGTACAAGAAAAAATTTGTGCTCATCCTTATCATCAGGTTATCGTATGATCGCTTCGAAAGCGGTATTTTTCGTACGATTTTCTGATCATATGTACTAGACTTAAGACTTCTCTGCCATCAAAATACACTGATCAGAGTGGCAGCCTATAGCTTCTTCAGAATTCCGCTTCTTCAAGAGGCATACAGTGGTGAAAATATTTATTTGATCCCCTGTAGATTTTGTAATTTGCCCACTTACAAAGAAATGAAGGGTCTATCATTTGTATTATGGGTGTATTTTAAATGATAGAGACAGAATATCAACCAGAAATCCAGAAAAAACACGATACAAATGTTATACATTGAGTTGCAGTTCATTGACTAAAACAACTATTTGATCCCCAAGCAAAATGTGTCTTTGTACTTGGTGGAGAAACCCTTGTTGGCAAGCACAGAGGTAAGACGTTTCTTGTAGTTGCTTATCAGGTTTGCACACATCTCAGGAGGGATTTTTGTCCACTCTTCTTTACAGATCTTCTCTAAATCCTTAAGGTTTCTTGTCAGCTCAAAGTTTCAGCTCTTTCCATAAATCTTCTATAGGATTAAGGTCTGAAGACTGGCTAGGCCACTCTATGACCTTAATTTGCTTCTTCTTGATCCACTCCTTTGTTGCCTTGGTGGTGTGTTTTGGGTCATTGTCATGCATGAAGACCCATATATGGCCCATTTTCAGTGTTCTGGCTAAAGGAAGTAGGTTCTCATCCAAGATTTTACAATACACGGCCCCATCCATTGGCCTTTCAATGTGGAAAAGTCAGCCTGTACCTTTAGCAGAGAAACAGCCCCAAAGCATAATGTTTCCACCTCCATGTTTGACTGTAGGGATGGTGTTCTTAGGGTCATAGTCAGCATTTTTCTTCCTCCAAACACGGCATGTTGAGTTAATGCCAAAAAGCTCAACTTTGGTCTCATCTGACGACAGCACTTTTTCCCAATCCTTCCAATCCTTCTCTGAATCATTGAGATGTTCATTGGAAAACTTCAAATGGGCATGTACATGTGCCTTCTTGAGGAGGGGGACCTTGTGGACGCTGCAGGATTTCAATCCATGGCGGAGTAGTGTGTTACCAATCGTTTGTTTAGTGACTGTGGTACCAACTGCCTTGAGATCATTCACAAGTTCATCCCGTGTAATTCTGGGCTGATCTCTCACTTTTTTCATGATCATATTTACCCCATGAGGCGAAATCTTGCATGGAGTTCAGGACCGAGGGCAAATTATGTTTTTTTTTGTGTTTCTTCCATTTGCGAATAATCACTCCAACAGTTGTCTCTTTCTCACCAAGCTTCTTGCTGATGGTCTTGTAGTCCACTCCAGCCTTGTGCAGGTCTACAGTCTTGTCACTAATGTCCTTTTGTCAGCTCTTTGGTTTTGCCCATGGTGGTGCCAAGAAAGAAATTCTGTGGACAGGTGTCTTTTATACACATAGCTTGTAGTCATTAGGAGCATCTTCCTAAATTGACAGGACTAATCTGTGTACCACATAAGTACGTAGTCAGTCTGTGGGAGCCAGAATTATTGTTGGTTGGTAGGGGATCAAATACTTATTTTACTCACTGAACTGCAACTCAATTTATAACATTTGTATCATGTTTTTTTCTGTATTTTTGTTTGATTTTCTGTCTATCATTTAAAATACACATACAATAAAATTATAGACCCTTAATTTCTTTGTAAGTGGGCAAACTTACAAAATCTGCAGGGGATCAAATACATTTTCCCACTGTATAGGGGGTTATTTACTAAGCTGAAAAGTGCAAAATCTGGTGCAGCTCTGCATAGCAATTAATCAGTTTCCAGGTTTTATTGCCAAAGTTTAATTGAACAAGCTAAAGTTAGAAGCTGATTGGCTACCATGCACAGCTGCACCAGATTCTGAGTGCACCAGTTTTAGTAAATCTCCCCCATTGAGTCTAATTTCTACAGTGAGCAGAAAATGCATATATAGTAAGTATTTGTACATATAATAATCAAGCTCTATAACGTCACATCATATTAGAATCTGCATTTTGTGTACAGAAGATACACTGTACATTGTGTGTACAGAGATCTATACTTTTTTTTAGTATTTATCTAACATCTTTATTTTACAAATCCATATTTGAAGTGAAAGTCTGGGCAAACAGCCACATTCACTCTTGAAATGCAAATATGTATACAGTTTTACCTGCCAAAAGATTTTAGGAAGTGATGCTTGTGCTACACACTTCTTCCTATTTCAGCTCTTATTCTCACAATAGAGGTGAGGATACCGATTTACTGTCCAGTGAGGAGGCTACATAGGAAGCTGTACTGGAAGGAGAAAAACCGCTTATTTAGGAACTCCATGTATTACCTCCCTGTCTGCAGTGTGTTAATCACAAGACTTGCTGCACAGCATAAATTATGAACATATATGTATTGTAAGTCTGTATTTAGCTGTTTGCCTGGACTTTTATACAAGGAACACCCATGTCACTGCTGCTGAAAAGCATTATGAATGTTATAAAGAGAGCGCTCAGTAGAAGTTGTTTTCTTTCAGAATCTCTCTCCTAGAATAAAACTTCATAGGATCCCTTCTAAACAAAGAGGGAAGGAAGTGGCTATGTACATATGAGCTTTAGCTCTGTAAATAACGGAATAGCTATGAACATTTGTACATGTTGAAGGAAGCCTGTATTACATCTGCTGGCTCGATAGGTAATATGAAATAGTCATGCTATATGCAATATTTCATATCCATTAGGGATGCACCGATACCAATTTTTTCCAGCGAGCAGGAGTACCTATACTTATACTCAAGAACTCACCAAAACCAACCACTGATACCTTTGCGATGCAATTTGAGTCCATTCAAAATGAATGGGCTCAAATCGCACTGCAAAGAATAGCATGCTGTTTGAACAGGAATGTGGTGCGATTATTTTGAACAAAATGGTGTAGCGCTGTAAATACTAAAATACAATATTGTCAAATCATAATATAAATAATATCAAAGTAAAATAATATTAATAAACCTTGTGTATCCCTATTACCTTAATTAAATATGAATTACATTCCAAAGCAAATATAAAATCAAAGTGACCAATTATAAAACCGTGACATATATCAATTGATATAAATAAATAAATAAAAAGTCCCAAGAAATGAAGAAAAGTCCCAACAAGTAAAAAAAAAATTAATATAGCACAAAAAAATACATAATATAAAAATATTTAAATTCTTCAACTTGTATATTCCCACTTTTTGTTGCGTGCTCATATTTATGGTGCCAATTATAACCATCACCTTCTAGTGTGTGCGCTCACCTCAAAAATTCGACCCTCAAGGAGCCAAAGAGCGATCTATATCCCCGGATGATCCCTGGTTGGATGGATCTCTCCCTTTAAGTGGACACAGGAACAGCTCCCACCGAAATCATATAAACGATCAAACACATCTTTAAGGGGGTCTTCAAATGGTTCAAAAAGAAGTCAATGATAGAACTTCCATAGTGTAGTAATTCGATATTTATTTAAAAAATTCAAAAACAGCCAAATGGCTACTCACATAAAAACAAGGGTCACAGACCAAGCTGGCATGTACTGTGTAACCCACAGTCAGGTATACATACAAGGAGTCCAAGATGGCGATTACCGTCCAAATGTAATGCTCTATTCCTACTAGTTACGTCACGCTAACACGTGACTTCTTCAGAGCTATAGAGCTGGTGACCACTGACACCTTTTGTAGGAAGTCCACACCTGAATCGGATCATTAGGCGGAGCACAGCAGCCATTTTCCCATGGATTTTCCACATATACAAGGAGCATTTAAAACTGCATGATAACAATCTCAAATTATTGCAATATTTGGAAAGACTCTGACCCTATGGTCATATGCATGTAATCTATGTGAAAATGGCCGCTATAATCTTTGTATTAATGTGGTTCTTTTCAATCACATGTATTCATATTCATCTATCTATCTATCTATATATATGTGTGTGTAAATTAAGGGTTATATATGCAGTATGACCATAGGGTCATGGATGAATTTGTTAGGAAAATACTTTTTTGTGTGTGCGAATTAACAAATCTTGTTTGTAATCAATGGTTCACATTTTTGGAATATGTTGTAGTATAGTGTCCCATAAAAAAATGTTGATTCTGAAGGGAAAGTAAAGGTTTTCTGACAAATCTGTTGGAGTGTACTCATTTATGCTCAGCACTGTATATATTTTTTATTTTCTAGTGCTGGATATAACAAATAAAAAAAATGCTAACAAAATAACAATTCATTGGAGCTTCTTTAAAAAAGCAGAAGAGACTGCCTACAAATAGGCATAACAGAATATGCCCGGGTTCTGATTGCTGAGGTTTTGGCTAATCTTAATTGAAATTTGGCGGCAAATTGCAATTAGTGGTGAATCCCATTAAGGTCTATGGGGGGATAAGTCTATTAATAAATTCTGTCCATTTTTAAGGCTCATAGGCATACAATTAAAAAAAAAAAAAGGTTGACAGTGCCCTGGGGGTGCCGTGGTTAAAACATTAACCATTTTCAAGGACAGCCTCAGTGACGGTGTACTCTGACAGTGCATATTTGGCTGTGGAATAGTTTTTTTCTTTTTCAGTAGTAGCAGCATCTCAATCTGATTAATTTCAGCCTCAATGAAAATCTTTTTCCAGGTAGTTTTAGCAGCAACACATGCTTTTCCATCAAGTGGTAATAGGCTGGCTTTGACCTTCAAAACTGAAACTGACCAGTAGTTCACTGTACTGTCCCTCTTCTCACCACCAATTCACCACCCCCTGAAACAAAAGCCCCTTTTAAGAGAAGCCTTGCAGCAGCAACAAAAAAAAAAAGTTTCTCATGGGTGGTACAGCAGATAAAAGTGCCTGCTGACCTCAAATCAACCACAAAATAAAATTGAAGATCTTAAAAGTGTTACTAAACCCACAACAGTAAAATCAGTCTGTATATGCAGCAAAGCTTGTTATACTCACTGTGGAACCTAAGGGATTAAACCTCTGCATTGTGTAAAAAGGCTATTTGATCCTTTCTTATCTGACCCCCACCTTTATCTACTGTCCCCAATCCATCTGCCGATAGAACAGAGCTTTGGGAATAAGCTGCACATGCTCAATTTGGTGTGTATTGCTAGAGAGTGAACTGGATGGACTTTTGTCTTTCTTTCAGCCAGACTAACTACATAACTATGTAAGAGTTTTTTTTTTCTTGGGAGAGTGCATGTGATCAGCACAGGGCCAATCAGACTGAGGGTCAGGGGTTATGCAGCCTCGTAGGACAATCTGGGAAGAATGAAAACTCCTCCTAGAAGCTTTAACTACCCCCCCAGTATGGGCCATTACTCGCACTTTTTGTTCACATGTAGCAATCAGGTTTTTTTTTTTGCTAGAAAATTGCTTAGAACCCCCAAACATAATATGTGTTTAAAGCAGAGGCCCTAGAGAATAAACTGGTGGGTTTTGAGATTTCTTATGTCACATGGTTTTTGCGCAGCGGTTTTGCAAACGCAATTTTATGGGAAAAAATACACTTATGTAAATGTTATTGCAGAAAAACACAATACACAACCCATTTTTTTAAAAAAAATATAAACAATGATGTTACACAGAGTAAATAGATACCAAACATGTCAGGATTTAAAATTGCTCATGCCCATACAATGGTGACAAGCAATGTAAATTTTATATCACCTCAAGCACTATCCATAGGGGACACTTTAAAAGCCTTTACAGGTTACCAATTTAGATATACAGAGGAGGTCTGGTGCTAGAATTACTGCACGTGATCTGACATTCACAGGGATATTGCACATGTGGGGATAAATCGCTGTTTGCATGCGTGCAGGACCTATGAAGCATTCGCCTTTGAGCGCAAGCACGGGAGGATGGGGGCACTTTACATTTTTTTTTATTCATTTATTTTTTTAATTTGTATTTTTACACTGTTTCTTTAATTTTTTTTTGATCACTGTTTTTGCTGTCACAAGGAATGTAATTAGCAATAGGCACATGACAGGTACTCTTTAGGAAGACATCTGGGGGCTTAAAGACCCCAAATTCTTCCTCTGCACTTAAAAGCATTCAAAAACATCAAGATAAATGTTTCTGAATGCTTTTAAAAAATGGCACAGTTTACTTCCTAGTAAACTGGAAGTAATGTCAGGTCATCGCTTCTGGTTCACTATAATGGAAGGCTAATCAAAGCCAATCCCAGCTTTGTTCGGCCAGCAGGCGCATGTGTCGGCTGGTCTCCCAGTGGGATGGGAGAGCCCAAGAGGGCGGCAGGAGGGGGTCAGCATCCCCTCCGCCCGCTTGTAATAGCAATCTAGCAGTTGGAAAGCTGCTCCAATTGCTATTACAAGAGACCCAAACACCGACTCTAAAAAACACAACGGTACTGTGGTGATGCCTGCAGCTGCAGGCATGACTCTGATATAAACACTAAAAGTCCAGCGACGTACCGGCATGTCTCTGGATGGGAAGTAGTTATCTAGTGCTCAGCTGGACACTGATAGAAGTCACAAGACTGCTCTAACTGCTGATGGGAAAAGGTATTTAGCAGTTTATATTTACTAAAATAATTGCATTTCCATGTTCTGTGTACTGTGGGAGACCAGATATAGTGAATGCAGGGTCCGGGGTTTAGTAACACTGTAATGTCCTCCAGTTTGTCATCTTCTCTTATTCTTTCCACACAACAACTTACAATACACTGCAATTATAAGAGGGGCATGCAAGGTATTGAACCTGCACATTCATTTCCCACAAATGCATACCTTGGAAACCTTGAACTGCAGTTTCCACTGCTTTGATTCCACATGCCAAATCATGGTCCATGTTGTAGACATGTCCAGGGATAATAACCATACTGCACACCTTTCTGTCATCAGCAATAAGATCTACCTCACCCACAAAACAGATTGAAGCGTTACTAAACCCACAACTGTAAAATCAGTCTGTATATGCAATAAAGCATGCTTGTTATACTCACTGTGGAACCCAAGGGGTTAATCCTCCACATTGTGTAAAAAAGATGTTTGATCCTATCTTCTCTGATATTCCTATTCTTCTAGTGTCTCCTAAATATCTCCTGATAATACATATTGTGTAGAGACACCCTGCACATGCTCAGTTTGGTGTGAAATGCTAGGGAGTTTTTTTTTCTTGGGAGAGTGTATGTGATCTGCACAGGCCCAATCAGCACTGTCCAAACAGAGGTCAGGGGTCCTGCATCCTCTTACATGAGAATGAAAACTCCTCCTACAAGCTTTAACTAGTGCTATGCTGGACACTGCTAGAAGTCACAAGACTGCTATATACTACTGATGAGAAAAGGTATGTAGCAGTTTATATTTACTAAAAAAAATTATATTTTCATGTTGTGTGTACTGTGGGAGACCAGATATAGTAAATGCAGGATCCTGGCTTTAGTAACACTTTAAACACAATATAGCCTAGTACAGAGTGTTGTAGTTGCTCAAAGTGAACACAGCTTCATTTTATTTACTGTGCTTAGTATACAGTCTCTACAGTAAATCAATTCCAATCCCATTAATGTGATGTGGCTATTGTATGATTGCCTTTAACTGATTGCTTAATGAATCAGATAAGTCCAAATGTAAATTTACGGGGTGGTATAATGAAGTATCAGGACCCACTATATTTCTGAACTGTTCTCATCTCAGGTGCCATAAAAACAACAGTTGGCTATCAGGCCAGCAAGGCCTTCTCTGCACACTGCCTAATTTATCAGATTCACTTATTTTAATTTCTTTTTCATGAACATGTTATTCCCAATTATATAGTCTTTTTTTATTTTCCTTTCATAACTCTTCTCTTGATTTTGCTTCTTTCAGTAGTGTATGTTTATATATTTAGAGCTTTTACCTAACCATATTTCATCCATGATAACCGTCATGTGTTGGCAGGGTCAAAGAAATCTGCCTTGAGGCCTTCAGAATCAACAGTGTGGGCACCTGTAGCTTATAGTAAATGGCAATGAAACTGTAGCTTTAGCCAATCAGAGTTTGAATTGGCGAGATCGGGTTCATCTAGCAGTTATACAATCATGTCGGCATTTTCACATCCTTTGAATTGATGATTGGTCAGAGAGTGGAGCGGATGGACTTCTTTTCTATTTTCAAACACAGGCAGATAATTCTGTGCTGCATGTTGCTCTTAACCAGTGCACCTGCACAAATTAAAGTAGCCAGACGCCTACTATATGCCTTCCCTGGCAGATTGATTGTTATGTAGAGCCACTTAACCCCCTCAGTAAGTGCTGACCCTGCAGCCTAAAGTACTGAAGTCAAGAGGCTGAAATGGCAAAGTAGGACGCATCCCAGTGGCAAGTGGCGGTGTACAGGCATGCGGAATCCTCAGAGTCCCCAGACCATGTGCTTATGATCATCATCATTGTGCTGTCCTACTAACGATTAGCTAACAGCTAGCTAATAAAACTGACAGAAGCAGCAATGCGTTTCATTCCAAAACTAGGTGAATATTTCTGTAAAACTACAATACAATCATACAAACTAAGGTTACAATATGCTTTTACATGTCTCTTACAAATACATACAATAAACACACTTTTTGCAGACAGCACACCTTCAAGTCCACATTGAATACAAAACAGTGCAATCTAGATATACAGTCATGGCCAAAATGATTGGCACCCTTGCATTTCTATCAGATAATGCACCACTTCAACCAAAACCTTATTACTTATGTTTTGGCATTGTCATGTTTATTTCTTTTGTTTGTATTTGTATAACACAAAAAATTGGAGAAACAAAAAGCCAAATCTGGCACATTCTACACAAATCCCCAAAAATGGACTGGACAGAATTATTGCTACCCTCTCAAAAATGTAAGAAATAATTGCATTCCAAGTTTGTGATGCTCCTGTAATTTGTAATTAAACTCACCTTAACAGGTGCTGACAATATAGAAATCACACTGGCAACCAGTTTAAATGGCAAAAAATTTACTCAACCTTTCTGTTGTGTGCCACATGGAGCATGGAGAAGAAAAAGAGCAGCAAAGAATCGACTGAGGATTTGAGAGCAAAAAATGTGGAAAAATTAAGAACAATCTCAAGGTTAAAAGTTCCTTTCCAGAGATCCTAATTTTCCTGTTTCCACTGCAATATTATCAAGAGGTTCACAGCCCATGGCACTGTAGTTAATCTCCCTGGACATGGAAGAAAGAGAAATATAGATCAAAGATTGCAACAAAGGATTGTTCAAATGGTGGATAAAGAACCTCGATCAACTTCCAGACAAATCCAAGCTGACTTTCAGGCACAGTGTACAACTGTGTCAGCTCACACTATACTTCACCATCTGAATGAATAGGGATGCTATGGTAGGAGACCCAGGAGGACCCCACTGCTGAAACATAAAAAAGACAGATTGGAGATTGCCAAAACTTACCTGAGGAAGCCAAAATCCATTTGGGCGAATGTGCTGTGGACAAATGAAACAAAACTACAGCTTTTTGATAAAGCCCATCATTCTACTGTTTTCAGAAAAAGAAATGAGGCCTTTAAAGAAAAGAATACAGTCCCTACATTCAAACATGGTGGAGTTTCACTGATGTAGTGAGGTTGATTTGCTGCTTCAGGTCCTGAATGTCTTGACCGTGTGCACGGCATTATCAAATCTGAAGACTACCAAAGAATTCTGGTGTGCAATGTAGGGCCCGGAGTCAGAAAGCTGAGTCACTGTCACAAGTCTTGGGTCAAACAGCAGGACAATGACACAAAGCACACGTCACAAAGTACCCATAGATGGTTTCAGACAAAGCGCTGGAGAGTACTGAACTGGCCAGCAATGAGTCCAGATCTCAGTCCCATAGAGCACCTGTGAAGAGATCTCAGAACAGCAGTTGGGAAAAGGAACCCTTCCAATCTGAGAGACCTGGAGCACTGGAGCAATTGGCGAAAGAAGAGTGCTCCAAAATTCCAGAGAGCTGTAAGAAACTCATTGATGGTTACAGGAAGGGATTGATTTCAGTTATTTTTTCCAAAGGGGGTGCTACCAAATATTAAATTGAGGGTGCCAATAATTTTGTCCAGTCCATTTTTGGGGTTTTGCATGAAAGGTGTCAGATTTGGCTTTTTGTTTCTCCACTTTTTTGTCATACCAATACAAACAAAAGAAATAAACATAAGAATGCTTAAACATTTGTAATTGCAACAATTTTCTGGGTGAAGTAGTACATTATCTGACAGAAACACAGGGGTGCCAATATTTTTGGCCATGACTGTATCATAACTTTAACAAACAATGAATAGACTTAGAAGCATATGTGTATCAAAGCAAAAAAAGAAGAAAGCTTAAAGCGGAGTTCCACCCATTTTTCATACTTTACCTTATTATGTAGTCCCTGTGAAATAAAGTACAAGCTGGATATTTTTTTTTTTTATTATACATACATACCTTTTAACCCACTGCAAGCCTGCAGTTTCAGTCCCGACCACCCAGGCAATGACATCGTAAGACGATTTGCAAGGTGTTCTGGGACGTCATTTCCTGTATCCCAGGAGTCCTTTGGTTTCCTGTAATCGCGGAACTTGGAAACCGGAAATGACGTGAATGGCAGGTGTTTCAACCATTGTTATGGCAACCTGTACTGCACACGTCGCGTTGAGCAGCGTCTGTACTGCACATGTGAGAGAACAAGAGGTGCATGCTGGGATAGCCAGCAGCACAATTCCAGGAAAGAAATACCTGCGGGCCTCAGATGAACCACAGCCATCATGAAGCCTGACTGCTTCCGAGATCCTGGTGAATGTTTAAGAATTACTAAGTAATTACAATGCTTTTATTATTGAATTATTCCAATTGTTAATGCTATTTGAAAGGTCATCATGGATCTGCTTTCAACAAAAATGTATTAGGGGGACTGGAACTCCGCTTTAACTAGTGTGTTCTTCTGGATGCTAAAATGGTACTGCAGTGATTTGTGGTTAATCTTTATTAACAAAACATAAGGCACTTCCTGTTCATGTTTGAAAGGAATAAAAAATAGGCTGCAATTGGCTCCCTACTCAAGACAAACTAATAGACAGTACAATCATTATGATGATTGCAGCACAGCAGGTGCTCTATGGCCCTGTCACAGTGTCCCATGGCTGTTGGGTGCTGACTTTGTTAACTTATGAATGTACTGTGTGTTATAGACTGTAACATAGTATAGCCATAATAAAATTGGCACCCAACAGTCATGCGACACTGTATTCATTCAGGTAAGACATCATTGAAGACCTAGGTGTGAAATGTAAGGCCTCCTAATGCATAAAAACATTTGTTTTGTTCATGGAGATATTGAGAACAAGATTACAACCATCCACCTGGCAGAGCTGACAGGGAACTGAGATATTAGTGTTTTTTTTCTTTTGTGTATGAATATTTATAGTTATATATGATTTTTGCCATTTTGTGAAGTTTGCCTCTACAATTCAAAGGGGGGAGGGGGGAGGGTGGTGAGCACTGTGAAAATGATTTTGCTGCAAAACTACCAATTTGGAAAATGTCACCAAAAGTAGAAACTTTAAAATTCCCTATCTGAGCTGCTCATGTGAAATTTGCTAAATTTTTCTTTATTTAAAGGATACGTTTTTTAGTGTGCATTTAGAGTAGGTTTAATTTATTTCATTTAGTGTTCTTTGTGGTGTTTATTTTATTTGATTATTATTTGTATACTGTCACTTTAGAGATTCTTAAATTTAACTTTTTTCCATGCCTGCTTTTATCTTTTTGTAAAAAAAAAAACCCAAACATTCCAGAGTTCAATGAAACACAGTAAAGATACGCGAGCTGACACTAGTGACTCAAAAAAAAACTAAGTGATAATAAAGTTAATCAAATATGCCCAAAATGAGAACAAACCGAATACTCCTCTACTGCTATGTTTGCCAAACATCTAAACCAGTGTATAGGTGAAACTTGAAAAATTAGAATATCGTGCAAAAGTTCATTTATTTCAGTAATGCAACTTAAAAGGTGAAACTAATATATGAGATAGACTCATTACATGCAAAGCAAGATAGTTCAAGCCATGATTTGTCATAATTGTGATGATTATGGCTTACAGCTCATGAAAACCCCAAATCCACAATCTCAGAAAATTAGAATATTACATGTAATCAATAAAACAAGGATTGTACGTAGAACAATATCGGACCTCTGAAAAGTATAAGCATGCATATGTACTCAGTACTTGGTTTGGGCCCCTTTTGCAGCAATTACTGCCTCAATGCGGCGTGGCATGGAAGCTATCAGCCTGTGGCACTGCTGAGGTGTTATGGAAGACCAGGATGCTTCAATAGCGGCCTTCAGCTCTTCTGCATTGTTCGGTCTCATGTCTCATCTTTCTCTTGGCAACGCCCCATAGATTCTCTATGGGGTTCAGGTCAGGCGAGTGTGCTGGCCAATCAAGCCCAGTAATCCCACGGTCATTGAACCAGGTTTTGGTACTTTTGGCAGTGTGGGCAGGTGTCAAGTCCTGCTGGAAAATGAAGTCAGCATCCCCATAAAGCTCGTCTGCGGAAGGAAGCATGAAGTGCTCCAAAATCTCCTGGTAGACGGCTGCGTTGACCCTGGACTTAATGAAGCACAGTGGACCAACACCAGTAGATGACATGGCTCCCCAAATCAACACAGACTGTGGAAACCTCACACTGGACTTCAAGCATCTTGCAGTGTGTGCCTCTCCATTCTTCCTCCATACTCTGGGTCCTTGGTTTCCAAATGAGATCCAAAAGTTGCTCTCATCAGAAAAGAGGACTTTGGACCACTGAGCAACAGACCAGGTCTGTTCTTCTTTAGCCCAGGTAAGACGCTTCTGACGTTGTTTGTTGTTCAGGAGAGGCTTGACAAGAGGAATACAACATTTGAAGCCCATGTCCAGGATCCGTTTGTGTGTGGTGGCTCTTGATGCACTGACTCCAGCCTCAGTCCTCCCCTTGTGAAAGTCCCCAACACTTTTGAATGGCCTTTTCCTGACAATCCTCTCCAGGCTGCGGTCATCCCTGCTGTTTGTGCACCTTTTTCTTCCACACTTTTCCCTTCCACATAACTTTCTATTAATGTGCTTTGATACAGCACTTTGGGAACATCCAACTTCTTTTGCAATTACCTTTCGAGGCTTTCCCTTCTTATGGAGGGTGTCAATGATGGTTTTCTGCACAACTGTCAGGTCAGCAGTCTTTCCCATGATTGTGATTCCTACTGAACCAGACTGAAAGACCATTTAAAGGCTCAGGCACCCTTTGCAGGTGTTATGGCTTAATTAGCTGATTAGAGTGGGACACTTTGAGCCAAGAATATTGCACCTTTTCACAATATTCTAATTTTCTGAGATTGTGGATTCGGGGTTTTCATGAGCTGTAAGCCATAATCATCACAATTATGACAAATCACAGCTTGAACTATCTTGCTTTGCATGTAATGAGTCTATCTCATATATTAGTTTCACCTTTTAAGTTGCATTACTGAAATAAATGAACTTTTGCACGATATTCTAATTTTTTGAGTTTCACCTGTAAGTAATCTAAATCAAATGTGATTAAATAGTGACACTCAGCTACTGCAGACACCTGACATGTGTTCCTACATCAGCAAATAAAATAATAAAAAAAGGTGCGGGAAGTTAAAAAACCTTCAGCCTCTACAACCACTTTAATGTCCATAGCCTAGGCACAAGTGCACTTTAAATGTACAAAAGTGGGTAAACACAGTGGGGACACTGAGGGGATGAATTTGGAGATATGGTCTGGGGTCATATAACAACGAGAAAGCAATGTCTTTATGGGAAAGATGTCCAGCGAACATTTAGAGGAGCCGAGCTAGATCTTGGTCCAAGTCGCCCGGTCAGAGACCAAGGTCCACAGCCAATTTCACCATATAAGGAAGGGAGCCGAAGTTGATAGAGTTGGTAAGAGAGACGCATAAATCAGAGACCAGCCCTCTCAATTGTGAGTCTTTCAGACATTGATTTTCAAAGGAGGTTAAAATGTTACTAAACCCTTTACCCTGTATTCACTATATCTGGTCTCTCACAGTACACAGAACATGGAAATTCAATTATTGTAGTAAATATAAACTGCTAAATACCTTTTCTCATCAGCAGTTGAGGCAGTCTTGTGACTTCTGTCAGTGTCCAGCAGAGCACTGGTTAATGGTTTTAGGAGTAATTTTCATTCTCCCCTGATTGTCCTATGAGGCTGCAGGACCCATGCCCCTCTGTCTGGATAGCGCTGAATAATCCTGTGCTGATCACATGCACTCTCCCAAGAAAAAAAAAAAACCTATCTAGCAATACACACCAAACTGAGTATGTGCAGCTTGCCCCCAAGGCTCTGTTCTATCAGGAGATGGATTGGGGACAGTAAATGAAGGGGAGAATCAGAGAAAACAGGATCAAACATCCTTTTTACACAATGTGGAGGATTAACCCCTTAGGTTCCACAGTAATTATAACAAGCATGCTTTACTGTATATACAGACTGATTTTATTGTTGTGGGTTAGGTAACACTTTAAAGAAAAAAAAACATAAGACAGAATCAGGCCTGGCAGCTTCAGCTGGCAGAATCTTTGGATAGAAGAAATAAGGGAGATGATTTTGAATCTCGAGGTATTATACGGTCAAGTTTGTTTCTTGTGAAGACGGTTGCTGAGTTTCCCTTGCGAGACTCTATAAACAAGCATGTGCTTCCCTTTCCTTCACCGTCTTATGGCACTGTCACATTTTACTGCACACGCACCTTGCAAGTTCCATCCAACTCTTCCTGTTCTAACTGACAACAAAGGTAACAGACTGTTAAATACTGTAATAATTTCCTTTATTTACAAAGCCCTCACCAAAACTTGTGTATTGACCTCCAGAGTAAAAATAGCTGAAAACATCCTGTGTTATACAACGTCACAGACACCACTGGGGCTTGTTAAATTGTATGTATCGTTTAACATGTGTGATATGGTCTGCTGGTGCGTAGATTTTGTTTTTCCATGAAGACTTTTTTTTTTCTCAAGAAAAAGGTTTTATTAAACAAAAATTTAAATTGCATAATTATCCAGAGCACATCAAGGATACATAACATACTTTAAGTAACTACTTACAATTATTGGAGGGCCAGCATACTAAAGAACAATAAGGGAATAGGAGAGAAGTGAAAATACCATACCAGTACACATTATTCTATTAACCACATCAACAGGGGCCAAACCAGGCGTGTCCAGCTACGGGGCCCATAATTTGGCAAATTCACTAGTACAGACTCTGTGTTGAGATAGAGATATTATATATATATATACATACATACATACATACATACATATATATACACACACACAGTGAGGAACAGAAGTATTTGAACACCCTGCGATTTTGCAAGTTCTCCCACTTAGAAATCATGGAGGGGTCTGAAATTCACATTGTTTAAAAAAGAATTTTAGGAAATCACATTGTATGATTTTTAAAGAAGAAGGGATGACTCAGGGAAGGAAAGAGTGCCTGTACTTATTCTCTAAGAAAAAAAAACCCAAGTAAAATGCATTACATATTGCCATTTTCTTGTGGGAAACCTAGATTTAACCAATATTGACTAAACGTACTTCAAATTGTTTGCTTTTAACATTGAATTATGATATGAATGTAATTCCACAAATGAATATCACATACACTGTTAGAATTTATGTTTGAGAAAAAATTTTCATCTTGTTGATTTGACCTCACTAATTTGCAAATTGATTGAGCGTTTAGAACCTAAGAAATTTCAGACAAAATTCTACTAACTTTTCGTCAGCTTTAGTGCCCGTTCACATATAAGCAGATTGGTTGTGGTTTGAATCACATCCAATCCACATGATATGTCTATACGGTGCCTGTTCACATATGTCCGGTGCACTGGTGGTGCGGATTCAGTGCGGTTTTGAAAAAAAAGTATTCTCCAATTTCTAAGCAGTCCAGTTCAGGTGTGAATTACAGGCTATTGACTTCTGTGGGAACCATTTCTAAACCGCATATGTGTGAACAGGATAAGATCCTGAGCTAATCCTGTTCTGAACCTGATGTAAACCTGACCTGAACTGATCAACAACTACTTTATCAAATAGCCGTTAAACCTGAGCTTCAACCCGCACCGAACATGTGTGAATCAGCTCTTATGCAAACTTACCTCCTGGTTTGTCCTCTTCCAGATCTAACAGCTGTGCTTTGCACACTGCTTCTTCTTCTGCTTCTGTCTTCCACCATTGGATGTCTACTGATGAAGCAACCACTGCACATGTGCCTGGGAGTTTCATCATTCAGCCACCTGGGTCCATTCTCTGCCTCTTACCCATGCCTTTCTGCTAAAACTACCAGAATAAAGCCTTTGCTTGCCAGAAATTAATCAAACAAAAGTAGCCAATTATAAAATAAAAAGTTGCCTATGCTGTCTCTGAACAGGGCCGTGGATAAGGGGGTATCACCAGTCCTCCTGTATGGGGCCCAGTCTAGCATGGGAGCCCATGCAGATGGGTAAATCAGTCGGGGGTAGAGATTGTGAACAGCTCGGTGGGGGGGGGCAATGACTGGAACCAATCCCCTGTATTGCTGTCTGCAGCAGAGAGAGAGAGCCATACAGGGGATCAGTTCCAGTAATTGCCGCTCCCCCCCCACCCATCACTCTCCTTGTGCACCATTTGTTTCCCCCTGCTGCCTAGGCAACCCTGTGTGCCCCCACCCCTGCAGTGCATGCTGGCTTCTCTCTTCTCCTTACCACTGGCAGCTGCAAGAACACATTAGGATCCTGCAGGATGCAGGGTGTGGAAGGGTCTGGTAAATATGTCACATTTACTAGCCCCTTTCTTTCCTGAATGAACACAACGAGAGATTGGTACAGATCACTCACTGTGTTCATTCATAACCAAAGCATAGTAAACAGGTCTTTTTTTTTCGGGGGGGGGGGGGCTGTATGGGGCCCCATGGTTTCTAACAGCAGTCCTGTCTCTGAATACCATGGTGCTTCTGTAACACCCATTTTTAGACGGTTCAAATCTCCTACTGAACTGGGCAAGATGCAAACCCTGTTTGGGCAACCTGAATGTACATTTACGATTTTACATGTGATAATTGCTAGTTGGCTGTTATAGCCGCTAGTAATAATCACTGAGTTCTCCACACAGGGATGGCTTCCCCAACACTAACTGTGTTGATGGGGGAATTGTGCGATTTAAAAACACAAAAACAAAAAATTTTGGTCACTTTTATTGCTGTCACAAGAAATGTAAGCATCCCTTGTGACAGCAATAGGCATGCGACTGGTACTCTTTATGGAGAGATCTGGGGTCAATAAGATAACACCAAGATCAGTGCGAATAAATGCTTTTCTTTTTTAAAAATGGTGTTGATTGTAGCTGAGTAAACCAGAAGTGATGTATGGTCATGGTTCCTAGTCCCATAGAGCTCAACAAAGCCAATCTGGTCTTCTGGGCTATGATCAGCTGGTGGAAGCACCATGTGGTTGATCAGGGGCAGAGCACACAGCGGTCACTGAAAGTCACCACTCTCTGCTCAGAATGGCTGTGAGAAGTCAGAGATCAGCGCTTAGTTCTCACACTTAGCGCCGGCAGGGGACAGGTGCATTGGTGGACCAATGCTGCATCCACCTAGGTAAGTATATTTTGAGAAAAAAAAAAAAAGGAAAGCCATACTCTTAAAACAACTGTAATAAAAATACAGAGAAACAAATTATTTGTAAGAGATAAGAAATGGCTGTTACATACAGATTGCCATGGTATTCAGCTGAATAATGAGAGCTATGCATGTGGAATTTACTTTCAATAGCAGTAAGAGGATTGTAAATGGCATGTTTCGGTTTCACACTCTGAAAATAAAAAGCATAGCTACTGCTTGTACTTGTGTCTTATGTGTTGTCACCTTGTATCAAATAAACCAAAACTCTAACTTTAAAAATGTCATTCTTTGGTAGCTGTTACATGAGCAACTTTCTCAAATTGCCCATCAGAGCTGGAAAATATGAATAGAATTTAACTTTAAGAGATGTAGTTTCCTCATGTTCCTTTTCATTCTTGTAATAAAATTGTGACATTTCGTAAATGGTATTTTTGGAATCTTAATGTATAGCAGAACATTTATAGAGCTGGCCCCAGGCACCCGTTTCTTCTTCTTATCATTGGTTGTATACAAGTACATAATTTTTCACGAACATAATTAAAGCTTAAGTTTAGTAAAAATAAAACCAGCACAAAGAACCTTACTTCTAGCAATACAATGTGTTGGCACCTTCTCTGTGCCCCAATTGCCTCCGCCTCCTTAAATTTCCAGTTCAGGGGTGGGGGTAAGTAGAGGTGGGGGGGGGGTACGGGTAGAGAGGAGGGAGCTATCACAGCCACTCATCAATAGTGCGGACTATGCCCACCCTTTCCGCCATCCTCCTCCTCCATTCATATAGCTATACTATAGCTACTATGAATTAAAAGCAATCTATTAAAGGAGGATATGTGCATAAATGAAAGGTTCACCTCCTCCATTCATGGATTATGTTTTATTTATAAAATCTGGAGGACGGTTGGGGCAATAACAGGCACAGTAGGCACTCTTGATGAGTTCCGGTCACAGCTCCCTAGGTTTTCTTAACTTCTGCCCCACCAGAAGATTCTCAGTGGTGTGGATGGGAGGTCAGAGGAGGAAGATTTACTAAATGTGGTGCAAGCAGAATATGGTGCAGCTGTTCATAGTAACCAATCAGCTTCTAACATCAGCTTGTTTAATTATGTTTAGACAATAAAACCTAGAAGCTGATTGGTTACTATGCACAGCATGCAGATTCTATGTGCACCACTTTTAGTAAGGCCCCCTTCACACGGGCGTTCTGTTTTTTCTTGAAAAAAAGTGACTGAACTGATGAAAAAAAATGGATCAGTTTTTCATCAGTTTTCAACAATTTACATCCTTTTTGTCCACTTACAACTGTGCGTTGTCCGTTTACATCCGTTTTGTCCGTTTACATCCATTTTTGTCCATTCAGGTTTTTTTACATAAGAAAAATAGGGTTTTCTTCCATTAAAAAAAGTATGTAAACAGATCATCCGTTTACACCCGCTAGTCCATTGAAATACATAGGTATATGTTTTTCATCTGTAAATGGACAGATGAAAAACAGACATATGGTACGCCCGTGGGAAAGGGGCCTTAATCTCCCCCATTGCAAGGAGCGTCACTTCTGTTGATTTTTCTTCTTCTTAAGCCTTTACCTAAACATCTTAAACGGGACTTCAACTTCACCTTAAAACACCCTCCCCACTACCGAACTTGTTTATTGGTTAAAGGCGACAATTGCAGGTCCCAATAAATACAGATTTCATGTTTCATTTTATGGTAGGAATATTTAGCCTGGCACATCATAAGTTATTTCCATCAAAGACCTCTTAAAGAAGTAATTTTTTAGGTTCCACACTCTAGTACATCTAAAAAGCATAGGCACTACATGTACTTGTGCCCTTTGTCTTTTCACTGCACAACAAGTAAATCAAAAATTCTAACCTAAAAATGACATTCTTTGATGGCTTTTACATTAGCAAATTTTTCAAAGTGCCCTTTGGTGGAAACTAGGAAAGGAATGTCACTTTATGGGAAATATACAATTTTCTCAGTCATTTTTTTTAATGAAGAATTCTGACATTTTCTAAATGTATTTTCAGAATCCTAGCAATAGATTCACACAGGCATGTCTTCAGTCACCTTTGTTGGCTCCTTCTTTTATTGGGTGTATACAATTCAACATTTTTCTCAAATTAGATTTACCCTCCTTCCTCTTATGATGAACAATGTTCATTTTCTTGAAGGATACAGATTTTCATGCAGACACTCACCCTAATTAAGTCTTCAACTTTGGTATGTATTTCTTCTCTCCTTTTGGGGTAGGAAGCTTGGGGGTGGCACATCACAGATTATGACAAACAGAGACCTCTCAGCTTTCTTAAAGATAGGTTTATACTTGCCCCCAACCTTTCTCCATATTCTGCAAAAGCAGCGGAGAGGGGGGTGTATACAAGTCACGTCTGTGCCCCCATCACGTTTGGCGGGCAATATCACCCCCTATAAAACATATTTCACATTCTCATCCCTGCCTGTTCATTTTTAGAAGTAATAAGGGGTACAGTGGTGAGGTCAAAATGCAATACAGCCCAAGTGAAACCATAATAATATCAAACTAGTAAGACAAATGTCATCAAATACTGATCAGATATAAGTACTGATAAAATGGTATATGCACATCAGTATATGATCACAACACAGGTAACCCCAAGCATTAGACAACAGGATACTAAAACTAAAAGGCAATCCATTGCAACAGGGTGAAGCAGAGCAGAGAACTTCAGATACATATAAGAAACAAGGAGGAAAAACGGGCTCATGAACGGGTGGATCTCTCAGAAATGTGCCCCTGCATGACGCCAGACTGTGGGGTGATGTAAATTGGGTGGGGGGGAACTTGACAGCCTGGTGTTGGCTCCCCTCAAGGTTCCAGATCTTCTTTCTATATCAGAGATTTTCATTGTCCTGCTTGGCCATGGTTGATCGGGACTGAAAGGATCTACACTGACATCCTCTCATGCTGTACTGCTCAAGGCTTCTTTTGTTGTGGGCTTTTGAATTATGTCTCAAAAATATGACTTTATCAAGACATAATATTATATGACAAACAGCTCAGTATAGCCGGATGCTAAGAGTTAATTTTGTCTTGGTTGAACCCTCAAGGATTCTAGTTAAGAAATGGATAGAATGGGGGAAGTGAGTCTTTTCCAAGACAATAAGACTGTTTGGACTGTCAACAAGGACTATTTGTATATTGAGGTTGAGAAGAATGCATATACAGAAAGTCAAACAGAGGGCCAGATAGGACTTCGACTTTCAAACATTTTAACAATAATGAGACGGGAACTCAACTGGTTGAAAGCTTACCCAAAACTTGCAGAGTGTGATAAACCAACAGAACTCTCAAACTATCACAATATACTATTGTCCACCAAGGGTGAAAGCATTAACAGTTGTTTACCATGATTCCAATACAAGAGCCAGGCAAACAGAGAGTTTTTTTTCCTACACATAGAAAATGTTGGTTCTAAAACAAAGAAGTGAAATTCAGGACATTTAAGTCTAAAAATTGACTGTATATAATTACAAAGATATATTACAAAAACGTATTATAAATAAGATGTTATAGATTCTACACACCACTCAATATTCAGCAATGGGAACTAGATATCACTAACTTGAGTATTGAGATGATGGAAAGTAAGATGTATTATAAACTAGCATTAGTTACATGTCTTATCAGGAAACAAACAGGATGGTATTTCAAGAAGGAATAACTGAATATACACCTATATTCCATGGTCCCTATTTAGAATATTATAGGTATGATCACTTATATCTGGAAAAAGACGTATATTTGATCCCTGAAATTACCTTAAGATTCCACCCGAGGTATGAGTCATCTCAAATACTCAAATTGTTCTATGATACATGACCGCCACCTGGCGGGCAGGTGAGAAATAGCTTATGTACACACATTTCTCAACTAGCCAATCAGGAAGCCTGGTGGGAAGGTATCTTAGAACAATGAATTAGTTGGTATAAAAGCCCTTGTACCTTTAAGAAAAAAAAAACCTCATCAAGAAAAACCTCATCAAGAAAAGACCTCATCAAAAGAAGACCCTGACATCTGAAGAAGATCTCTGCTGAATAACTACTCTTCCATCCTTTCAAACTTCCTAAAACTTTAACTAAATTTCTAAACCTCTAACCTTATAACTTCCTACATTCTCCCCTACTGAATATCTATCACTTGCCCTATAATATCATTTCTAAAGGCGTTCCACTGCCAGCTAAATCCACGGGAGAGTTGCCTAGTCTGAATGCCGGGCGCGGTGAGATTGTTTATTTGATTTTGTATTACCTATTTTCTCTATTGTGTGGAATCATAAAATTACCTTAGTGTATCACAACAATATTGGGTAGTTAGATATATGTAGAGAGATCCTGTTTTACTGTTATAAATTGTTTTGTTGCCATATTATAATTTTTTCATATTTCATAATTTATTGAATATTAATAACCAGAGTATCATATATCAAGGGCTTGCTTCTTGCAATCCTATGGCCACGGCTTGTGAGAATATAACCTTTGAGATATTCGAAATTATTAATTATTAATAAATTTAATAAATAATCAGATCATTTAAAAAAATTGTGAGATTGATGTAATTAGTCAGAGACCTTATTATTGTGTCTTACATTGGTAGGATATATTTTTGATTGTGTGTACCAATATTCATTTATCACCAGTCTTTTGCGTTTTGTGTTAATATATATATAATTTTTGTACATAAATAAATTTTTATATTTATCTATTATAAGGCAAATTTTGTGTGTATGGTACGAAATCATATTGGCTAAAAGAATTCAAGGTATAATAATAAGTGGTGATCAAATTATCAAGGTGTCCAAATTATTGGTTTACTAAATATTTGCCGTATTTTAACGGCTGGAGGCACTGTAATATTTCATCTAAGGGAAAGGGACACGCCCTTTATAAATAATATATATCCTTACATAAACCACCACACTTTGAAAGACCCCCCCCCACCCACCCACCTTGTGAGTGAAATATATTTAAGTGTGTTTTAATAACATTCCATTGTCTTTAACCTACTACATTTGGAGGTGCCGCTTCCTTTTTTTTTCTTGTTTTTTAGTGCCACCCTCTGAACCCAATCCATTCAACTGGTTATGGAGTGGTGGTGCAGGTTTTTATAGGTTAAAACAAGCCGTGAGCAGGCTGTAGACAGGTGCAGGCTGTACTCCTGTCTGTAGGCAGCGCTAGGTTTGCACAGCAATACAGAAGGGGTAGGAAGTTGTGGGGAACCTTGTTCCTCTATTATTTCCTGTGGTCACCATCTGACTGGATGCTAGTGTCCTGCTTGACTTCCATGGCCACTTAGTAGGGACAGTGCGTGGACTACAGCTATCCTCTACTACAGGAAGCCTCCCCTTTGGGTGTTGTCCAGCCAGGCCACGTTCCTGCTCCTCATTGCAGATGCTGATGCCATCATCCAAAGTCAACAGACTGCTGCTGTAGTTTTGATCGTGTCACTGGATGGTTGTGCCTACCCACCAGGCCTAGTTGTACCTTGTTGAAACTGCACCCTGCTCACAAGGACACATATCATCTCCTCACTGCCTCTCACATGCCCACTGAAAAACCCACCCACAGCGGATTTTATAGCTTTAAAAGCTTGCATGCAGAGAGATAGAAGAATGAATGTAGGATACATTTGACAGAAGCATCCAAGTATAGTTCCATGGCTACAACAGTACAAATTAGTCCCTAGCATAAAATTCACTATTATCATTAACCCTTTGTTATGGCAGACAGTGTTCAAATCTAAATGCAACTGATAATGAAGATTTACCAGCACAGTACAGACAGGGTTTATTATGGTAAATACAGTTACCAGCCCCTTATAAACAAAGAGGACTAAGTAGCACTTTTCAGTTCTAAAGTTTCCAGGAAAGAGCATATAAAAACCTCCAATCTGAAATTTTTAACTATTTTCCAAAAGTTATGCATTGTGGATAAGGACATGGAACAAATAAAAAGCATGTGTTATCCGAAGTTGGCTGCAAAATGGAAATACACTTTAATCCACTTCTTTTCTAAAACCTGTTGTCTAAAGTTCTCCACTGACAGAGTCTAAAGCTGGGTATACATTGGTAGAATTTCATGTCAAATGTTTTGTTTTGAGAACATTTGATTCAATTTTCTAATCATTAGTGGGATCAAATGGACATCCGTGTCAACTGCAGGGATGAAGAAGTGGGATGGAACATTTTTCTTGAACAAACAGATTTCTTACAGTCTATGTAGTTGTCTTTTGGTAAAGTCCATTTGAAGGCCTCATGCACTGGGAGTTTTTACATCTGCAGTTTTTGGCTTTTGGTGTTTTTTTTCTATAGCCAGTAAACCCCCCAGCATGTTATCCTATGTGTCCATGCACACACATAGACTGTAATCAGTGTTTTTTGGAAGGGGCGTTTTTTTTTGGCTGGAATAAAAAAAACCCAGAACTAGTGGGTTTCTAGAGGAGTATTTTAGCTACAATAACGTTCTACTGCTGAAAAACACGGCAAAATGCGGTGAAACATGGCAAACCAGCGTTTTTAGATTTTTTTGCACAAAAAAACTATTTTTTAATAAGAAAACACTAAAGAATGCTAAAACAACACAAACGCAGAAAAATGCAGCAAACGTGGCTAAACGCTAATGCAAAACGCTAAAAACCACTGAAAAACTCCAATTTTTAACATGACTTTACAAAGCTAATGCTACCAGCGCTATTAAAACGCCAGAGTGCACAGAGCCTTAAGTTTTCTAAAAAGCAGAACTAGTGGGTTTCTAGAGGAGTTTTTTAGCTGTAAAAACGCTCTAATGCTGAAAAAACGCGGCAACGTCCAATGTACATGAGGCCAAAATGTTAAAGTCAATTGTTAAAAGCAAACAAAATTTTGAACTTTGGACTTTGAACAACATTTGTCAAGCTGTCAAATGTAGTGAAAATTTTCATTTTGATCTTCGAACCAATGTTCTTACGAACGTTTTTTTAACAGGTTCCCACCCGGCCTATAGCCAGATGGCGGCCTGCAAAACCCCTCGTCCCTCCGGGTGGAGGCCATATGGCGTCCTTTCGGGCATGCGCAGTTTGCATGCCCGCAGAGCTGCGATCTGTCACCGGCCGTGTACCACGGACACAGCTGATAACAGATCTGAGTACCGGCCCTGTTGCCGCTACCACGTGACCTGCTACAGCAAGTCACATGACAGTTGTATGCAATGGATGGCTTCATTCATGCCATCCATTGTATACTAGTGTGTCTAGCTGTGAATGGTCACAGCGATCACATGCACAAGCTGGGCCAATCACAGCCCAGTTGTGTCATGTGATTAGCCATGGCCAAATCACAGCTAAGCACAAAAAAAACAAACACCTTAATGAACCGATGTCATTCAGGTAAATGCTTGCTTATAGCAAAGTAATTCTTTGCTATAAGCAAATTGTGTGTAAAAAAAAAAAAAAAAAAAAGAAGGACTGATCTTAAAAAAAAGTAATACAAAATTTAAAAAAAAAATTTCTCTCATCTTGTCACCAGTCAGTGTCCCTGATCACTGCCACGTCAGTTATATGAGGATGCTGTACTGCACTGGTGACAGTATGTAAAAAAAAATAAAAATCTAGGGAAAATAATTTTAATTTTTCGAAAAATGACAAAAAAAAAACAAAACACAAACTTCAAAAAACTCGGCATGCTGCTTACGAAGTACGTCAGACTGTCTACTTTGCAAAAAGGGGTCATTTTGGGGATATCTGGACTGTTCTGACATTCTTAGACCTCAAGAAATTAGATTGGCTGTCAGTACTTCAGGATTGATCAATTTTCAGATATGTCCCATAGATTGTGAACTCTATAACTTTCCTACAGACTAAAAAATACATCCTAATTTGGGTTATTTTCACTAAAAGACATGTAGCAGAATACATCTAAATTTATGAAATTTATTTGCAAACTTTTATAACAGAAACAAAGAAAAACGTGTTTTTTTTTCAAAATTTTTGGTCTTTTTTTGTTAATTTAGCAAAAAATAAAAACCCCAATGTTAATTAAACCAAAAGAAAGCTCTAGTTGTGTGAAGAAAAATGATAAAATTTTAGTTTGGGTACAATGTTGTATAACCGCGCAATTTTCAAAGTGTGAGAGCGCTGAAACCTGAAAAATGGCCTGGGCAGGAAGGGGGTAAAAGTGCCCAGTATGGAAGCGGTTAAAAAATAACAAAAAAAAAACTTGTAACATAAGGAAAAATGGCATCGGTAATATTATTTCCTTTAATATTCTACAATAATATATCAATTATGCCTACAGTGCTGACTGAGTGTATTTTGCTAAATAAAAGGCCCCTGCACTCTCATACTGGTATATGTGGAACCTCTTTCGACAACACCTGCCATCCAATAAATGCAAAGAGATGGAGAGTTCACCCTCAGCAGGATTAAGTGAAAATTTGTAACAGTGTAATACTATACAAACCGTCGTTACAGTTTTTGAATATTTTCCATGGCAATGCAAAACACTAATACCCATCATTAGCAAACATGGTGATACGTGTATTACTGGAAAGAGCATTTTTTACAATCATGTATGTCTAAAATCAACTGCAAGAGTTTATAGAGCAGTGTTATGGTTTGTGCAAATGGAATTCTCTGTACAAGGCTCTAGGGTTGAATTACTAATGGAATACAGACTATTCACTTTGAAAAGTAAATGTTTACTGAGCTTAGTGAATAAAATAAGATGAAGCTGTGTTCTCTTCAATCAATTCTATTCTAGGCTGCATGCACCTGCACGGATTTCCGCACGCGTCTTAGGCTACATTCACACTTAAGCGTTTTGTAGCTTGAAGTTTGAAACTCCAAAAAAGCTCAAACTTAGAAAATCAATTGTTCTCTATGGTGCCTGTTCACAGGCGTGAACAGGCACCATAGACCATAGAGAACAATTGATTTTTTAGGTTTGAGCGGTTTTGGAGCTTTGAGCTTCAAGCTACAAAACACTCAAGTGTGAATGCAACTAAGTGTACGTCAGGTGCAGGTCTGATGCATGGATGAGGACATAGGCTGTGTTCTGATCTATGCACTGGATTTACGTGGATCTACACTCCAGGCTGCACATGGAGATCCATGCAGGTCCATGCAGCCGGCCACATGTCATTGATTGGAATAAGTTGCTTTGAACAGAACACCTGTGCATCTCACCTGGGTGAAGATGGCCACTTTTGCAAGTGTATGGATCGGTACGCCCATGTGAATGAGCCCTTACTAATCATTAGCAGGGAAAATGATCTTGAAATGTACTAAAATCATGAATTTTGGAATTGTAAAAATTAGAATGTATTCAACACGTTTACCCAGTTTTTACTAGTGGAGTTAAAATTCCCATTTTAAGTGGACAGTTTATTTTACAATGTAGTTGACATCTAATACATCATTGCCTGTCAGCATTACTAGATTACTTTTTTTTCTTTTGAACTTTTTATGCCCCTGGCTTAGCATAATAATAAATAAATAAAAACTTCTGCTCCAAAGCTTTCAAAATGTGACCTACAACATAGAAAGCCAAGATCACATGGCTTTTGGCTTTTGGAAGCATTGCAGCTGTGTCACATTATGAGAGATTGCAGTTCTGTCTGTTTTCAATCGGACCGAGCCTGTCTGGGAGACTTGTAGTGAGCAAGTGATGAGCTCAGGCATGTTTGGTTTGGACATGAATTTGAACCCATCTAAGCTATCCTATTGGAAAGCTGTTGAAACTGACAACCAATCATTTATCCCGCAGGTGCACGTATGCAAGGGGCATGTATACATTTGGCTGTGTGGCAGGAAATGCCTCTTCCACCTATGATTGGCTGTTGGTTGGCTTTGACAGCTTCCCCACAGGATAGCCTAGACGGGTTTGGAGTTGTGTCCTTCCTCATTTCTAGGAGTTATCTACATAAAAAGACTTTGCCTCCTGCATAGTAATGAGCAAATATGGCTGTTCCTATGTAAATATAAAATGTATCATAATAGTGTTATAGTTTATACTGTATATTAAAACAGACACATTTTTATTTGTCATTAAAGATATTGACACACTTAACAGTTAGAAACAGTGAAGCACATATTTCAGTACATATTTCGTCAACTACTCACATCCATAGAAAGAAAAAATATTCCACAGCACATTGCATGATGGTCAACCAGTGAGTAAATCGTAGACCAGAAGGTAGCCTAGCATACACAGCAGTTATAATAAGCAGATTCCTGTTAGTACAGTATATTAGATAACATTAACTCCATCTTAATCAAAGAAGAAGTCCATCTCAATACCATACTCCACACTAAGCTCTCCGGGGCAAAAAGGGGTACCGGGGGGGGGGGGGGGCAGGCCTATCTCAGGAAAGGGGAGGCATAGCTAGGAAGGGTGTAGGGCCAGAGGGGAGAAAAGCTGCATGGGGGCCAATACTAACATTCCCATTGTTCTCAACAACTCACCCCCTACACGGTAAGGTTGAGTAAGTCCCCATCTCAACATCTATGATGCCACCAAAGACATATACAGCAGGGCAATATCTGTATGCCCACCCAGGAGAGATGTATGGGGTGAAGCAGCCTGTATCGAAATCTTAAAATTGTAAATTCTGAGGTTATAGTTTATATTTAGCGTATTTCTTTTCCATATGCATCTAAGCATGTTTGTTAAAGCAACTAAAACTCCCATCTAAGTAAGATACCCACATTAGCTTCTGAAAACCAAATGACAACAGCAGTCTTTCGCATACCTTTTCTTGTCATCTACATTTTTCCAAAAAATATTTACTTTTATCAAAACATACAAGGAAGAGCTAAATTAGTTTAGGTCTACTTTTATTACATGGTTTGGGTCATATCATTTTTAATTCATCTCACAAAAATAACTGATGAGAATTTTAAAATTAAAATGTATCTATGTAACTGCATGCTGCTCTTCCTCTTACACCTCCTCCTTCTACCAGAGGACTCAAAATACTCTTTTCTCTCTGGATTTCATCATGGAGGGACATTTGTAGTTCCCAAAGGTGGAAGACACTGTACAGTTATAGTTGGTAGACTTTTCAGAGAGGTATAAAAGAGACCTGCTGCTCATTACAATGCACCCACTAGACTCTCATTTCCCAAAGGAAGATCCAAAAACCCTTCTCATGCACATACATGCTCATGAAAACCCATGAATGGAGAGAGAATGAACTGTGCAGAGAAGTCCTTAAGGGAATAAAATTAAAATAGAGACATCCTTACATAAATACTGTACTTTATGAACTGTACTGATGGTAATAACATAGGATGGGAGTATGTGGAAAGAAGCCATCTCAAAAATTGTTTTGGAAAATAGCAGGTGTTTCAAGATTACATTTGCGTGATATTATTAAGTTAAGAAAAAAAGAGTAAGAAAAAATAATCTATAGCCTTTGTTTTTATGCTCTGAAGGTAATTATGTTTACACAAGAGCAAACTACTACACACTATGGACTAGGAACAATGAATAACCACTGATGAATTGTTTTTGTTTCCTAGATACAAATATATTGCCCATCTTTAGATCGCATCATTTAGAGCATAGTGGAAAAAGGAGATATTTGTACAGACAGGAAACCGGCTCCTGAGTCAGAGAAAAGTTGGCTCAATCTAATGCTCTTTTATTGGCCTGATTACTAATGAGCTGATAATGATCTGATCATGTCACAAAGAATTCAAGCTGGGGAGGCCATTCACTAGACTCAGAATCAAAACAAGCAGAACAATACATGGAAAAGATAAGTGGCTTTCTAACTGATACCTAAAATTAATTTATGTTATCCAGTCTGCTGTTTAAATAAATATAACTATATTTATAGAATAGGTTTAATAATTTACCACAACAGAACTACCCATTATGATTGTGGCCAACCTGGAGTGTGAGTCACCAGAGCACAGATGTCCCATGGTATGAACCAGAACAGTAGAGGAAAACCTGTACATTTTTATATTTCTTGATCGATGGAAATTGATCATTGAGGGCTTTATTATAATAGTTTATTCTATTTGTGGCATATTACGATCTATGATTATGGTCTACGATCTACAATTATGACTGTTTTTCTATAGATATAAAACTCTGCAACCAGCACCCCCAACCAGCCTGCTTAATGCAGGGAAAAGCAACAGGTTTGCTTTAATTCCCCTTTGCCCATCAGTACCACCTTGGCGTTTTGCCCCACCTGCATTTATGGGTATGGAAGAGCATGTGACTCACTCAGTACTAGGCCATTCACCAAGCACCAGTGATGTTCCATGGTTAGCCATAGCCCAGTGTAAGCTACAACTTTAGAGATTTGTCACTAGGGACAAGGTGCAGGTCTGCGGTGAATCCTCCATATTTGTGAAGTTCATAAACTGCAAACTTTTGACTAAAAACTTGCTGCCAGAAAAAGGAACAACTTATAATGCACTTAGTATAGTCTTTGTCCCGAACACTAATTTCATGGAAAAAAATAACTCAGCCTCCTTTCTATAAAAAGGTGTCATTAATTAGGGAGAACCGACAATTCTATGTAGGGAGAGATACTTTTTTTTTTTATCATTAGATTTTTTTGGATTTATTTTCTTTTTTAATTTTGGAATTGGCACATGCCTCCCATGACAGACGTCAATGTAGTTTGCAGCAAAGTTTGCAAACTTCAAGCAAGATTTGCTCATCCCTACTTTTAATCTACACAAGGTGACTTCTACTGATTGTAGCAGATGAATGAAGTGGTAGGAGAGAGAAGGAAAGATGGGTATGTGCTGCTAGGTAATGGGGTAATTAAAGTGAACATGTTTCTTTGCTCTGCTTGAGCAAAGCACGTTTACTTTAAAGTGGGCCTACCATTAAAATTTACACTTCACATTATTTAGTTGAACACATTAGCACTACCCAATTGCTTTGTTATTTTTTGTTAAATATTACCTTTTTTTTTGCTATTGAGCTATTGAGGAGGGCATACAAACAAAGCTTTTGAGGTGGTAGCAAAGTATAGATTCACATGATAACTAACAGTTCATAAGCTAAAGCAGGCCATAGATTATTACATTTGCTTTCCTTCCAGCAAGGGTAGAAGGAAAGAAAATTGCTTGAGGAGCAGGGAGAATTCCCTGCCGACTAAATACAATGATTAGTGTTGACGACGGCACTAACCATTCAAGCTGGTTGTACACAAGCTGATATATAGACTGACTTGTGTACAACAAGGGTGCCCAAACATGTATTGCTCAACTGGCCAAAGTTCGATCCACGTATGGCTGGCCTAAGTCTTTTTACTGATTTATGTGAAATAGTAATGATTTCATAGCTATGTGATCATTAGTGTTTGGGATTCAAACATTTTAGTGGGGCAGCACAGTGGCTAAGTGGTTAGCACTTCCACCTAGCAGCAATAGGGTTTGCAGTTCAAATTCCAACCATTTCACTACCTGCACAGTGTTTACTTGTTCTCTCTGTTGCCCGAGTGGGTTTCCTCCGGGTACTCTAGTTTCCTCTCACACTCCAAAGACATACTAGTAGGTTAATTGGCTCCTGTCTAAATTGGCCTAGGTATCTATAAATGTGAGTTAGGGACCTTAGATTGTACACTCCTTGAGGGCAGGGGCTGATGTGAATGTACAATATATATGTATGTAAAGTGTTGCGTAAATTGATGGCACTATACATGTACCTGTAATAAACAATAACAAGTATGACTATCTACATGCATGTGTATATATAAAATATTAAAGGCAAAACTTTGTTTTGGAATTTTTTATCCAAAAGAAAAAATATATTCTCATTTTATAAATGTTTAAAATGTAAAAAAAAATGGTGAAATAGAATTGGCCAAAAAACATTATGATTTCTTTTTAGGTTATAAAAATGTTTAAGAAACACCAATATGCTCATGTGTTACTGTGCTGGCAGATCCATTATGTTATAATATCACACATTTGTAATAAATAATTGCAATATAGATGCTACACTGTAAGTATGCATCTGATGTCCTCCAAACTAGACGGTTCTATGAATCCACTTTAATATGCTTCATTCTCCATCTGCTATGGTTGGTGTCAACACAAGCACACACAATACAACTGTTTTACACAACTGTTAATTTTTTTTCCTGTTATGAGCAATTTTATCTCAAGCCTGACTTGATGATGCCCATATTATTTGAAAGGCTTAGCAGAAAGTCATTCATACAAATTGCCCTTTATTAAGGCACTTGTCTGGGGTTTTTTTTTTTTTTACCTTAAAAATGTATGCTTATTTCTACATTAACAGCTTAAAATTACGTGAACAAAGTGTCCACCAAAGCGGTTACAGTAAGGACCTTGCGGTAAACCATAATATATATTACATAACACATATTGAAAATTTATTTAATTTAGCATATGAATGCATAAAAATGCCAATCATGTAGCAAAAAAATATTACCAAACATCAATAACCATCACCTCACCCCAGACAACATTGTCTGTTCCCCTAAAACCATATAAATTATGAACCATATCACGGTATGGCCCTGTATTCCAAAAGAATAATTAGCCTGGCAGCGACTGCTACTGGTCATCTTCCAGGCTATTTTGTATGACCCTATGGGCTAGCTATGCTAAAGTATGAAATACATTGCATGGACTACAATATTGTTGAAATATTATCTGACTATAGTTGTGTTAATCTAATTGTCATTGGATGATTATCATGTGGCAAAGATCAAGTGATCCACTCCTGAGCTAGTGTAGAAACAATCCTTAGTAGGATGAAGTGGTATATCTAGTCCTACACCGTAAGTCACTGGCTATAATATGAAGATAGATGGAAAACAAAGTAGGCAGCTGTTGGCACAGGTTTGAATATGCAGATAAAGTTCTCAGCAGAGAAGTAGTGGTAAGGATGCAAAGAGAAGCTTAGGCAGTTGAGTGCGCTCCTAGCTTTTAGTGCAGTAAAGTCAAGATGAGCAGCTTTATATGTTGACAAAGTGTGATTACTCACCGCCGGGCTGTATAGCCTAAGTGCAGTTTCACTCACCCTTCCTGCTTAGGATGTTCCATCCTTTATAGGAATGCTGTACTGTAATAGTTGCCTCCAAAGCTCGTCCGTTTCCTTACCATCCATAAGGTGTAGCATTGATGTTACACCCCTATGCCGCTATGCATGTTTTCCACTCTGTCATTCTTTTAGTCCATGTCCGTTTGCTTCTCCCATCAAGTATATGAGCTGCCCCTGTGGATCATGGCCATCCGTGAGGTCATTGACATGTGACGTCAATGCGCTTCAACAATGGGCGGATCTCAATCAGCTTCATCAGCACCAAATGTATGCTTATTTCTACATTATTATTATTATACAGTATTTATATAGCACCAAAAGATTTGCTCAGCGCTGTACAAAATATTGGGGGACAGTACATGAGACAATACAGTAACAAAACAATATATGAGGGGTTCAAGGGCCCTGCTCTTTCGAGCCTACAATCTAGGAGGGAGGGGATAGTGGTACAGGAGGAAGTGGCTGTGGGGGATGGAGTGGTAGGAGGAGTGGAGGAGATCGGCTGTTAGGTGAGGGTGGGGTAGGCTTCCCTGAAGAGATGGGTTTTCAGGGTGCGCCTAAAAGGTGAGGAGGGTAGGTGACAGTCTGATGGATTGGGGCAGTGAGTTCCAGGGGATGGGGGAAGTCTTGGAGAAGTCCTGCAGTTGGGCGTGGGAGGAGGAGACCAGGGAGCTAGAAAGTAGTAGGTTTTGTGATGGAGCGAAGAGTATTTGTTGGGTGGTATTTGGGTATCAGGTCGGTGAGGTAGTTTGGGGCAGTGTTATGAATGGCTTTGTACGTCACTGTTAGTAGTTTGAATTTAATGCGTTGGGCAATCGGAAGCCAATGGAGGGAATGACAGAGGGGTGTGGCAGATGCGGAGCAGTTGGTAAGGTGTATAAGTCTAGCCGCTGAGTTCAGGATAGACTGAAGCGGGCATAGTCTGTGATGGGGTAGGCTGGTGAGGAGGGAGTTGCAGTAGTCGAGTCGTGAGATAATATGGGAGTGAATGAGTTGTTTAGTAGTGTCTAGGTTTAGGAACGTACGTATCTTGGAGATGTTGCGGAGGTGGAGGAGCCTGCATGAGTTTGCCAGCGATTGGACATGGGGTTGGAAGGACAGATTTGAGTCTAGAGTGACACTTAGGACTTTGGCTTGCGGGGTGGGACTGATGGTGGCGTTGTTGGTCGTGATGGGGGGGGAAGCGCGGGCTGGGGGGAAAATTAGGAGCTCGGTTTTGGAAAGATTTAATTTGAGGAAGTGGAGCAACATCCAGTCTGATATGTCGTTCAGTAGGTGGGTGATAGAATGGCTGGTGTAAAGAGTACATAGTAAAAAAAAAAAAAAACAGTTATACACCCACACTGTGATTAGTAAGTATTAAAAAAAAAAAAAAAAAGATGACCCACATTCTGCTCCTGTAACTTTTATGCTACAACTGCCAGCTCGCTACTGGTATCATTAACAAATACAGTCATGATCATGTTGTGTCATTGATATCATCTGTGATGCCTGCTGGCCTGTTTACAAACAAGCTGGCAGGCAGCAGGATAGTAGTAGCTTGGACCCCTGGCGGCCACCTGCATCCTAACAACCAATGACACTGTGCAGCCACTTTTGTCCTGGCAACCAAAGGAAGCCTGCAGCCTGCACAGTGGAAAGTCATTCATTCATTTAATGGTGGTAGTAATACTACTACCATTAAAGATTGACTTTAGCCAGGGGTTCGTGTGGGCGAACAAGCCAAATCTGACCATTTTGCGAACCCTGAACAGTGAAACATGCATTGCCACAAACTAATGCAAATGTGCAGAAAATGAGGTTTAAAGGGTTCTTTACATTAAGAGCTCTGATGATGTGTAATAGTCTTCTACAATAGCTGGTTCTAGGGAACTGAGTTCCCAAGTTAATTTGTTTCTAAATGCACATAATAAAATATCTGGAAATATTTACAAGAAATAAAACTGTACAATGTAACTATAAATAGAACAGAATAAAATATTTTTTGGAGAACGCAGACATACGTGACATAATAACTAGAGATGAGCGAATCGAACTTGGCGAAGTGGAATTCGTTTCGAATATTAGGAAAAATTCGATTCGCACCGAATCCGAAAATTAGCAAACTTCGGATGCACGAATCGAATTTTTCCCGATCGGCCGATTTTCATCCCTTCTACAGCCGGCAAAAAGTGTCCCTGCAGAGAGCTCCGCTATTTCTGACAGTTCTCTGACAGTTCCTTCACATTTACAGCGGTTGAAACATTGTATCTATTTGTTTCCATTTAGGATACAGATGTTTTTATTCGGAAACAAATAGATCTTCTTCTTCTTCTTCTTCATCCTCATCTTCTTCTTCTTCTTCTTCTTCTTCCTCATCCTCTTCTTCTTCTTCTTCATCTTCTTCTTCATCATCTTCTTCATCCTCATCCTCTTCTTCTTCTTCATCATCATCATCTTCATCATCATCTTCTTCTTCTTCTTCTTCTTCTTCATCTTCATCTTCTTCTTCATCTTCTTCTTCATCTTCTTCTTCATCTTCTTCGTCGTGCCCCGTGACTGCCCAAATGAGTGAAGTGTGCGGTGATTCTAAGATCGACGGCACTCATCTGCATGTCATACTGACTGACAGTATTATTTCTCTTCCCCAGCAGACTCCAAGGGCATTTAAATTAAAAGTACAGTGTTCTGCACTAATATAAAGGCTCTCTGAAGCCTAGAAACCCTTTTAATAAGTTAAATTCGCAGCGAATAAATTTGCATCAAATCGAATTTATTCCGCAAATTCGGCGAATCAGCCGAATCGAATTTTTGAATAATTCGCTCATCTCTAATAATAACATGTTTTACAACAGTCACTATTAGTAAACTATATCATTAAACCATCAACTGTATTCATTCTACATGACATCTGCACTGAATCCCTGATTTCATTTTACTCTGCTTGCAAGAAAATAAAACTGTGCCCTGTACATTTCAATCTATTGGTAGTGATGAGTAATTTGGAAGAAAGGTTATTGGCTCATCAATTTAATTTACTTCTGTCCTTCTCACTAATCTAAAAGTAAAACAAGTTCTAAGACTTATGCTTTAACTTGAGTTGCCCCAGGAAATTCTGTAGAATGTATCAATGCTGTCATCTTGCCTTTCAACAGAGATGGGTGAATCATCAAATAACTGGCCACAACTGGCACCACTATTTGGGGAGAAATGTACAATTTTATTTTTTAGCCCAGTAATAACTGTTAGAAAAATGTTTAATCACAAAGTTTCATTATTTCATCTTTATTGTAAAACAGAATGATTTTATTGTAAAACAGAATCACTTTAATTATTTTAAACTGTAACAAAATAAGTTTAGTAAGTTTAGAAAATTATATAAAAAGACCTCTCAGAAAATTGTAAAAAAAAAGAGTAAAACATGTTTAGTTGATTCTAGCTGTATAAAGATCAGTACCATTGTGGTCATATACACTCATTAATGTAAGAAGTTGGATGCCAACACATTGGAGATGGATTGGACATGAGAAGACAGGAGGATATTCTGTAGTCAAGCAGGGGAGAACATACAGTATGTGAGTTCAATACTGGGACAGCAAAGGATGTAATCCAAGAGGATTGGAATCCTCCTCTTTGGCTTGCCTTTCCATAGGCTATCCCCCCTTCAGTCCATCATGAATACTGCTTCCAGTTCCTGCTCATCCACTTGCCAATCATTCATTGTCTGCTACCCCTCTCTGCCAATCCCTCCACTGGTTTCAGCTCACCCAACAAATTAAATTCTAAATGCTAATAGCAACTTACAAAGCCATCCAGAGCTCTGCCCTCAGCTAAATCACTAACCTTCACTCAAAATACCAACCTAATTGTTCTCTTCGTTCCTCCCAAGACCTCCTGCTCTCTAGCTGCCTTGTAAGCCCCTTCCATCCCCAACTCAAGGACTTCTTCAGAGCATTCTTATCCTCTGGAACGCCCTTCCCCAATCTGTCTGACTGTTTCCTACTCTGTCCACTGTTAGACGATACCTGAAAATCCTTCTCTCCAGAGAAGCCTACCCTGCCCCCACATAACTGTACTTTTATTTTCTCCATTAGCTCATCCCCCACATTTATTACCTTTGTATCACCTGACTCTCCATTTTTGATTGTAGGCTATAATGAGCAGGGTCCTCTGATTCCTCTTGTATTGAATTGTATTATAACTGTATTTATAACTGTAATTATACTATAACTGTACTGTCTGCCCTTGTGTTGTAAACTGTTGGCACTACTTAAATCCTGTATAATAATATAAGAGAAAATACTTGAATGTTGTCCTTGATCATAAGCATCCAACTTGTCCTTCAGACTGCCGGTGCTGGAGTTCACACAAATGGTTGCCAAAGGAGATGAATGGGCATTTAATAAAATGTGATTCTGGATTGTAAATACATGGTTAGTGAAACTTTGCTGTGAGAAATTTAAATGTAATATTGTTCATACATGTAATGGTTGAACATATATTTTTCATGCTTCTAGATACCTGAAGAACTGGTTTTGAAAGCAAAAAATGGTACTGCTGACCAAACCTTTGACCAAGTTAATTATATTATGAAATAAAAACCTATATTTAGTATTGAATTGTCCATCTATTATTGAGTTATGTAGTGAGCATTGTATGCCAGTATCACTATAGTAGGAGCATTAAATTGTAAGCTTCTGTGCTGGTAAATATACTCATTTACCATCATAAGATTTAAAAAGCCATTCTTTTTAAGGATACACATAAACTTAGTAATAAAAAGGTTATGTTGGTGTCTATGAGAACTGTAATGCTATTGATTCTGAGGACTAAAAGCAAAAACTATTTCAGGATAATTCCAGCAAATATGTGACAGCTTAGTTTGGGTTAACATATACTACATTGTCAGTAGTATTGGGACGCCTGCCTTTACACGCACATGAACTTTAATGGCGTCTTAGTCCGTAGGGTTCTCTATTGAGTTGGCCCACCCCTTGCAGCTATAACAGCGTCAACTCTTCTGGGAAGGCTGTCCACAAGGTTTAGGAGTGTGTCTATGGGAATGTATGACCATTCTTCCAGAAGCACAATTGTGAGGTCAGGCACTGATGTTGGACAAGAAGGCCT